>NW_018247891.1:92299-92758 GCF_001263595.1 Phalaenopsis equestris
TAATTTCATTTCTTTCAACTACCACATGGCCCAATTTGGCCAATTTGACCATCTTTAACCAAAATCCCCAAATTGCCCTTTAAAGACCCAAAATTCCCCAAATCCATCTCAAATGTCCACCAATTTGATCTTAATTGACCACAATTTCAATCCTAAACTCATATTCACTTTTTATATGAGCAAACTAGACCAAATCCAAGCTCAATGGGTCTATGATTTGAGTCCAATTTTAATTTGGGTCAAAACCCCAATTTTGACCATATGACTTAACCTCCCCCAATTGAACCCATAGCCTAGTCAATTGGCATCAATTAATGTTGCAAAATCTGTATAAAATTCCTATATATCAAAATCAACCATCAGTTGACATTGGTGAAGCCTCAAATCCATTTGATTTTGGCCTAATCCAAAATTCCCAAATTTAGCCCCAAATTGGCTAAGTCCCCAAATTTCACCCAA
>NW_018247891.1:95678-96307 GCF_001263595.1 Phalaenopsis equestris
GAATTATTTGATTCTCCATGCATATTGACACATCACCTTGACTTGAAATTTTGACATATTGTAGCCTCTGCAAGGGGGAACATTCTCTGATTTTTCCAAAGTCAGAGGAGGTCTCTATATGGAGATCCATATTTTTCAAGTTATTTCACATTATTTCCTTGAAATAATCATGGAAATTAGCATTTTGATTATAAAATTTTAAGAAAATTTGGGTCAAGTCATTTAAAACATCCTTAAAATTTTTGAAGGTCTACCATAACCAGAGAAACCTTTGGAAATAATTTCATGGGTCAAGTCATTTAAAACATCCTTAAAATTTTTGAAGGTCTACCATAACCAGAGAAACCTTTGGAAATAATTTCATGGGTCAAGTCATTTAAAACATCCTTAAAATTTTCAAATACTAAATCACTAAGATAATTGATTTTGAAAAATATAAACATTTAAATGACTTGATTTTTAATGTCCACTGTGATCTATGATCCAGAGAACTCATCTTAAAAGTTTCAAAATATTTTGAGTTCATTTCATAACTTAAATTGATTTTTAAAAATAAATACCACACTTGGCACTTAAATGATTTTTAAAAATCAAAATATAACTCAAAAAATTATGAAACTTAGTTTTTT
>NW_018247891.1:97556-97938 GCF_001263595.1 Phalaenopsis equestris
GAGGCCTATTAAACTTAATATTCTTTGCTTAAAGGAATCATCCTTAAACTTTTAAGGACTTAACAAAATACAACATAGAGTTAGGAAACCCCCCCCTAGAACTTTACTTTTTCTGCTCTTCATAAATGCCCTCACATGCATTTTAAGTTTCAGGTAGTGGAATGAGAAGACTCGCCAGGCACGCTTTCACATTTGATAGTACCATCTTTCTTCTGTCTTTTCCTTGCATGTTTTATGCTTGCATTTACCTACGTGCATGAAAACAACATAAACTTGCATGTTAATCATAATCATAACCATACCCAAAACCAGGACTAAAACCAACCAAGATAAAATTCACTGTCACAACATTCAAAATATAAAATAACTCAAGATTTAATCA
>NW_018247891.1:99088-111288 GCF_001263595.1 Phalaenopsis equestris
GCTCTTTCATTTTAAACTATGAAAATTATGGGGTCAGTTTGATTTCATACTTCAACGTCCTTCCGAAGCGGGCGACGAGATTTCGATTCCGACGACCGACAGTTTCTTACGGGCAACCCCACAAACCAACCCGAAATAACGCCGACAATGATGCCAAGCTCCGAAAAGCCTTTTGATGAATAGATTTTCCAATTCTATGAAGGTCTTTATCGATCCTTTCGAAAAATCCATGTACAGTCGAAGGCAACCCCTGAAAGGCTACTCATAGACTGTCTGAATAGAAGCGCTTCATTATCTTCTTCATTGTAGCAACTTGCACGGAAGTGTGCCACGTGTTATCCGGGGTTCCCTGTCCCGCACATGAATCTGTTGGGGTAAGGCACAACATCAAACTCCTCAGGGTAAGGTCTACCTTTTGGAATGAATGCGCCTCCTTTTGATTGGGCAAGGGCTTCCTTCACTTATTGCTCGACCTTCTAATTTATTCCTTCTCTGGAAAAATGTTCTGCATTGTATTTCTCTTGGGCTATTCATCCTTACCAATAGAGGGGAACTCTTTCTTCTCATCCAAAATGTAGACAACTTCCTGTTAATTTACTTATAGGGAAGCGCCTTCGACAACTAAAGTTAACTTTGAAGGGTGGCTATAACAGCCATGATCACCTTCCGTTTCTTCTCCATTCAAGTGATATGCTCATCTCACAGTTAGATGAACCTTTGTAACTCATCAGAGGTATTCTCCTCATTGGGTTGTGGAGCATCACAAAATGACAAAGAGGCTTAAGTCTCCACCACGAGAATCTCCGCATATTCCTCATCCATGTAATCAAATAAGTCAAAGTCTCCTTCCTCATTATTTTCTTGCTGTTCTTTGAATAATTCTAAAATATCAAGTTTTGTTTTCTCCAAGATGTCTTCAATCAAATCCCCTCTAGTTGTCTTGAGATCCATAGGTGGTCTCCGATAAACATCTATACTTGCATCTGATTATGACACAACAGCTGGTGTTTTGGACTCAAGATTCTTTCCAAGGCAATGATTCTCCAGGTTTTTCTGTAGTATATGACCGACAGCTCTAGGTATCCACCACGTCCCCTTTGGTACTAATGTCAAGAGACTTGGTGTCTTATTGATGACATCAATGTGGTGAAGGGAAGGGTGTCCCCTAGTGTGCAAGTTGGGTATCATGGCAATTGATAGATATTAAACATATTGGTACTAAATATCTACGTAACGACATCAATGTAATGAAAGATGATAACTGACCCGACCTGCAATGACATAGATATTTATGTTCCTTAATATGCCAAAAACATGATCCAAATTATATTTAGTGGCTAGTGAGAAAAAATGTAATATAAAAATATCAAAGAAATAGTTTTCTCACTAGGGGTACTATGCAAGTATATGTATCATTTCAAGTAATATAGAGTTTTCTTTGATAACCCCAGTATCTATCCTACGGGGAAAGCATAAACGAAAAACAATGAAAATGAAATTTAGGAATTTTAACTTTAAGAAAACATTACTTAAGACTACAGTAATTATCTAAAGATGAAAATTAAGTTTACTAACTTCAACAAAATGCAACTAAAACTAGATGACATGTTTTTAGAAAATATATAAAAAGAGACTTTCTCCTTGCCAATAATTCATTATCATTATAGGATTTCAAATTTTGTTTAGAAGCTTAAATGTGGTATTATGACAAATAGAAGCATACCCATTCTTTCTCCCTTTTGATTGTGCAAAGAACATTGACTAATCTAAAGTTGGTGTCGACATGTATAGTAGTGCTGAGTAGGTTCTAGTCTCTCACTCTAAGATTACCTATTGTGCCCTCTCTATAAGACTTACCAGAGACCCTTAGTTCCAAACTCTAGACCAAATTGATAAAAGAAACCAATCTATCACTTAAGAAACATCAAGTCTATGCCCATCAAATCTTATCTCGGTATCTATTTGCACCCCCCATTCGGACAATCACCATTGCTCTTTCAACGTAAAATGTGATACTTACAAGTTAATAAATCTTATCCCTCTTGGGTCTATAAGTTTCCTTAACAAATTTTAATAATACAAGTGACCCATTTGTAAAGTAAATGAAGATTTAGTAAAAATATATCACAATTTTAAGGAATAAAAGGAGTGCTAAAAAAATCAAATTCACCTACTTGATTACTTCATATTGCAAGTAGAAAGAGAGAAAACTACTCAAAACATATGAGGATAACAAAACAAACATATTTATAAAACTCAAATCCAAAGTATAAAACTTAAAGACAAAGATACAAATAGATACAAATACTTATCTTGTACTTATCTTGAATGTTCCCTCAAGCACTCCTTTGAAGTTCTCTAACTCCAAGAACACTTATAAGGCTCACAAACTCCAGAAATATCAAAGACTCACAATGAGAACTTCTCATACACTTACACACTAACACACTATGTGACTTTATATATCTGACTCCTCTAGCCCCTTGGAATTAATCTATATTTATAGGGCTTTGAAAATTATTAAAGGTTGCTTTAGACATCTCTTCAAAATTTGGCCTCATTCAATGAAATTTCTAGAAAATAACTGAGGTGCCTAGGCACCGGCCAAGTTCTGATCTGGCGCCTAGGCGCTAGTTTGGCTGGTTAGCATTTTTTCATTAGTTTAGCCCATTTTACTCATTTTAGATGTATTTTTGTACTTTTTTACTTTTAAACTATTTTCTTGCACCTACAACCAAAAATATAAAAATACCTTTCATTAAAACCTAATATCCTAAAAAAATTGAGCATAAAATGTACATAAAAAATAGGTAATTTTAAGGGGGATCAATTCCCCAAAACTTAAACATTACTTATTCTCAAGTAATCTTTCTTACTATATATATAAAATATAACTTATGGAAGTGAGTTTTACTGAAGATTTCTATAGTTTTTATTTTATAAATGCAATAGTGAAACTTTAGAATAATTTTAATCACATAGGTTAAAACTAGAATGTAAAATTATTTAATAGTTAAGTCTAAGTGTTCTGATTTCCTATTTATTTCAAAAAAAAATGTAATTTGTCATATTAAAGAGACTTAGAAGAATTACATACAAAAGAATATCATAAGAAATTTACTTGTAAGGATGCTAATACTTTATAAATAAGCTTAGAATGTAATTAAGTCCCTTTCTTTAAGTTAATTAAGTGAAGCCAATTTTTTATTAAACATCTCCTCAAGCTTATCCTCAAATATATTTTCCTTTTTGCTTTTCTTTTCTTTTTATTCTTCATTTCCTTTTCTTTCAGGACCATTTTCAATCCTTTCTTTTTCTTTTAATATCATGTGAGGATTACTATATCTGGATAGCCTTTAATGATTTTGAACTCTACCATCCTCTTCTTAAAGTTAAAAACCTTTCACATTTGCTTACTTGATAAATGTGCATTATACTTGAAGTAGATTTTTCGTAAAGTCTCAATTCTTTCTTTTCAAATAAAAATCCAAGATGTTTAACATTTTCAAAAATACAATTTTCTTTATTTTAAATAGTAAAAGTAAAATTTTATACTCTTATACTAAATATCTCAAATCCAGAAGAAAGTTTACTATATTATTTATAAAATAAAAAATATGGTTATCTCAAGGTATCTCACATACCACATGTTATATTAAAATAATTTTTGAAGATATATTTTACTTAGCACAAATGTGGTTTAGTTTTAAATAGTTTTTCTCCTTTCCTCTAAACTTAAAATTTAAATTAGTTTAAGACAATTAAGTTTATAAGGAGCTTGAATAAAGAAAAAAATTTAAAATTCTAAGTAGGAGAACAATACAATAATTAATAAAAATAGGTGTTAAGTAGTTAACAATTTAAATTAAAACAGGTATATTATGAAAAGCTGCAAAGTAATAGATTACTCTAAAACGCGAGCAATCTAAATAAGCAAAAGAAAATTTAGCATTAAAAATAAAATTACGTAGAGTAAGAAAAAAAAAACATACATCCACAGTCCACCATGAGAATGATCTAAAAATCATAACTACAACAGAATAGATAATAAAGTCTAATTTTGTTCCTCATCATCATCATCAAAATCAAAGGGGATATCTTCATCCGTAGACTTGTAGCTCTTAAAAGGTGTAAATCAAGGGCATGTAGGAAATTCAACTGACTGGTCTTCCTTCATGAATTTCACTAATGCCTTGTCATATTCAACATCATAATCACTTTTTCTTCTAACATAATCTGCCATGTGATCAAATTTATTTTCCATATCTTCTATACGACACTACCTCAAAAACATATTATTTTGGTGTTTCAAATATCTCTCACTCAATACATTCCAGAAACCAGATGGAGGCTCAGTAGTAGTGGAAGTATAAGGTCTAGGAGTAGAAGGTCTGGAAGTAGAAGGCCTAGAATGAGTAGCAGAAGGTATACCATGAGCTCTAACTCTAGGTCTTCCATACACCTCTATGTTAGCCTTCCCAGTGGGCTTAAGTGGCTTCAACTGCTCTTCTCAATGTTCAAACTTTACTCCAAAGTCTTTGCAAATAGTAAATATCAAAGATGTAAATCCAAGTCCTGAAGTAGTACGAGCTTTAGCAGAAGAACTAATAGCCGCATAAATAAGAGAGCCAACATCTATAGGTTTTCTCTCTTGAATGCAATAATTTACTATGGATCTTTCTCTTGTTACCTCACTTAAATGATTTAAGGGAAGGAGGCGATCAGAAATAAAATAATGTCATGCCTTTGAGGTGGCATTGATCTTGGAAGAAGAAAAATTTACCTTACGATAATTTTGAATCTTCTAGGCTCCACGCCCCATCAATCAAATATGCCGTGATCTAATCTAACTCTTCTTCAAATGGAATGAACTTTTAATAGAAAAAATCAATAGCATGTGGCAGACCATATATCACATTAATCCTTTCAAAAGTAAACTCTACTCCTCTTCCTCAACAAAGACCTCATCATGATTTACTTCAAGTAAGTTTGCGTAAAATTCTCGTACGACAACAATGACAAAAATAGCAGTAAAAATGTAGAAACTTTCCCATTGCCGAACCAACATAATATTTTCAATAGCTCCACCGGGTTTATAAAAACTTTGCTTTGCAATAAACTTTCTTGAAGATGCAAAATCATTGTAATGAATTTGTGCTTTAAAATTGACAAAGTTGGCACTGTAAAAAGTTTCCACTCCCTTTCCTCGCTTCATCTTAGGAGCCATCTAAAAATTTGAAGAAAAATTCCAACAAATTTTAAATTAAGATACAAGGCTTCCTACAAGCTTTTTCAAGCAAACAAGGTCATATTAGGAAGCCATCTAAAATAGCTTATGAGATATATGGATTTTTCACCACTAAATCAAAAATTTTTGCAATTTTAGATCTCCACTTAAAGTATAAAAAATACATGGTGAAGTTGCAAAATAGTTATGCTAAAATGTAGATCTAACCTCGACAAGATGAAATCCTATGGTTTCGCGCCAAGAAACTTGAAAATCGGAGCTCTAAGAAGCACCTTAGGGCTGGTTTTTTGCAAAAAAAGAGGAAGAAGAAGGAGCTTGAGCTTCAACAAGGGCGTGGGTTCGGTTTAATAAGCGAAACTTTTGAGTTTGGAACGACTTGGTTGAACCGGAATTTAGGCACGGGGATTAGGTGCATGGGTGCCAATCCTGATTTTTTTTCTTCTATTTTAAGTGCAACACAACAAGACTAATGCTTTTAAACTAAATTCTTGCATTAGTTTAATATCACACCACATGATTATGATCTCCCAAACATCTTCTATCATCTAATTATAACTCTTAATTTGAGATGAATTCATCATTCTAACACATGATTTACACAAACAATACTTCATAATAAACTTTCAAATGACATTACAATGAAAAAAACAAACACAATTAAGCAGTACAACATAAGCAAACCACACACATTCAATTACAAAATTAAGTAACACATAAAACACATCCTTACTAAAGTAGACACAACATAAAACACTTATACACTAGATTTCTTCCCATGATCAACACTTGTTGATCTCATTCTTGTCACCCTTCTCACATGTACAATAGTTGCGTTCAAATGTGTGGGAGAAAAGAGCACGAGGAAATTCCATGGCCATTTTTTCATCAATCCAAATGTTCTTGCAATACGTTGTTACCTGATAATCCTGATAACACGCCATGTGATTGAATTGGAGTTTTATCTGCCACTCTAAATGCTCAAACTGATGATATATTTCATGTAAGTTCTTGTGCAGATGTGAAAGCTCCTCTTCAATCTTCCCCAATTTGCTCGTCATCTTTTCTAAACTCACCGCTAGAAGCCCTTTGAAATAGGTTTGGGCATAAATACGCACAAACTTATTTCTAATGGCCATTCCATTATCTCTACTTTCCATGGAAGAAAGCAAGATCTCAAACTCCCTCAATGCTACTTCTCTATAGTTTAATCTTTGAAGGTTTGAAGATTAAGGATGAACGTAAGGCAGTTTTATAGAAAATAAATGGAGAAAAATTGGTTGGCGGCGGTTTTCCCACGTCCAGAAACTTAGGCGCCTAGGCACCGGATTTTGGTGTCTACACGCCGGATTCTAGCCCCAGGATGCCGGATTAACAGGACTCTAGCGCTTAGACGCTAATTCTGGCACCTAGGCACCGGTGTCCTAGTGAACGCCGATTCACCTATCATTGAATTTATTCAATTTATAATCATGTTTAATACCTTAATTAGTGTTTAAAAAATGCTACTCTAGCAAAAGATGGTCATGATACTGCAACAATAACAAACATAAATTAAATTACATAAATAGATTATGGTTTGCCTCCCACAAAGCGCTTGGTTTAACATCGCCAGCCTGATGTATCCAAATGTTTTACTTGGATAGACCTAACATCAAAGTTTCTTTATAATAGGGCTTATTTTCTCCAATGTAAGGTTTCAACCTATGTCCATTTACTTTAGTTATATCTTTAGTTTTTGGATTTTTAATCTGCACAGCCCCACAAGGATAAACTTTTGTCACAATAAGTGATCCCATCAACCTGGACTTAAGTTTTCTAGGAAATAATTTCAATCGAGTATTGTATAATAAAACTTCTTGTCCAACCTCAAAATTCTTTTTAAAAATCTTTCGTTCAAGCCAAATTTTCATCTTTTCTTTATAAATTCTACATTTTTGTAAGATTCATTCCTTATTTCCTCGAGCTCATTTCATTGCAATAATCATTTTTCTCTAGCATCCTTTAAATTATAAGTAAATTTGTTTATTGCTCAATAAGCTTTAAGCTCTAACTCAACAGGTAAATGACAAGCTTTTCCAAATATGAGCCTATATGGAGACATTTTTATAGGAGTTTTATAAGCAGTCCTATAATCCCATAATGCAGAATCAAGTCTATCAGACCAATCAATTCTTTTAGGATTTACAGTTTTCTCCAAAATTCTTTTGAGTTCACTCTTTGTTACTTTTACTAATCCACTTATTTAAGGGTGATAAGTTGTGACCATCCTATGTTTCATCACATATTTTTTAAATAATGTGTTCAATCTAAAATTTTTAAAGTGATTTCGCTCATCAGTAATGATCACTCTTGGCATTCCAAATCTAGTAAAAACATTTTTGTTTAAAAATTTTGCAACACTCAAAGTATCAAAATGAAGCAAAGCTATTGCTTCAATCCATTTATAGACATAGTCCACAATTAATAAGATATAAATTTTTCCTAAAGATGGTACAAATGGTCCCATAAATTCTAAACCCCACATGTCAAAAATTTCAAATTCTAAACTAAAAATTAGGGGTATTTCATATCTTTTAGAAATATTGCCTACTCTCTCACATCGATCAAAAGTTTTCACATAATTATTAACATCCTTAAATAATGTAGGCCAATAAAACTTGGAGTGTAAAATTTTAATTGCAGCCTTATCAATTCCAAAGTGTCCCCCAAATTTAGATTTATGACATTTTTGTATAATTTTTAGGGTTTCATTAATTGGTACACATCTTCGAATGACTGAATCTCGACATCTTTTATATAAATAAGGGTCTTTCTAGAAGTAAAAACTTACATCATACATAAATTTGTTTTTCTGGTGGTTTGTTACTCCGTGTGGTAGAATATTACTAACTGAGTAGTTAACTATATCTGCATAGCACAGTATATGCCACTCATCAACAACATAAAGTTGTTCATCAAGAAAATTCACATTTATGTCATCCACATTATTCTTTTCATTTTCATCTTCAAGTCTTGACAGATGATCAACAAATTAATTATCAACTCCTTTTTTATCCCCTATCTCAAAATCAAATTATTGCAACAGTAGGACCCATATAATTAATCTTGGTTTCACATCCTTCTTTGACATAAGATATTTAATAGCGGCATGATCAATATGTACATTGCATTTAGCTCCAAGTAAATATGATCTAAATTTATCAAAAGCATATACTATTGCCAACTGCTCTTTTTCAATTTTTGTGTAATTAATTTGAGCTTCATTAAGAGCTTTGTTGGCATAATATATATCTTTAAAAATCTTATCATATTTTTGTCCTAAAACAACTCCAATAGCATAATCACTTGTAGCACACATTAATTCAAATGGTTTTTCCCTGTCAGGCGAAACAATGATAGGTGCAACAATTAATTTTTCCTTTAATAAATTAAAGGCTTTAAGACAATCATCATTACAATCAAAATTAGTATCTTTTTCTAAAAGATGAAATAGAGGCTTAGAAAATCTAGAAAAGTATTTAATATACCTCCTATAGAGTCCAACATGTCCTGGAAAACTTCTTACTACTGTTATTGAAGTAGGTTGTAATTCAACTATAATTGATTTTTTGCTTCATCAACTTCCATACCATTTTTAAAATTTTATGTCCCAATACAAACCCTCCTGTGACCATAAATTGATATTTTTCCTTAATTGAGAACTAAATTTGTTTCTTCACAGAATTTAAAAACCTTTGCTAAATGTTCTAAACATGAATTGAAAGAGGTTCCAAAAACTAAGAAATTGATACAGGATCCCCGAGAAATATAGTTGTGTCAAAATTATATAGTTGACTCCGTTATGCAACGGTGCCAAAAACTTGATGCAATATTTTATGAATTAGAAATTTAAGCAATTAATGTTGAAGTTCTACACAAGTATACATATCGTTATCAAGTAATAAATGACTTTCTATTTAAGCCCCAAATATTGATCCCACGGGGAAGGTTTAAATTTGAAATGATAAATTTACTAAGAAATTCACAGAAAGTTAAAACGAAATTACTGTCACTAATTTTGAATGTTGAGACATTATCAGAACTAAATTATTTAACTAATAAGAAAACTGAAATACAAAGTTTAAACAACAACTACTAAACTATTAAACTATGTTTATGTGATGAAGATTTCTTATGTGAAAAAGCATCTTTCTTACTACAATGAGGTTTGGATAAATGAGATGAGATAAATGGTTAAAATATGCATTATTCCAAATAAAAGCAGTTTTAATTCTCTATCTTGATACAACGTTATAGAAAATCATTGGCTAATCTTAGGTTTAGTCCCTAAATCCGTGGCTAGGCTAGGAGGATACTGGCTCCCACTCTAGAGCTCCTACTTCCCTTCACCTAAAGGCTAACTCTCGCTTAAGTTTTTAAACACTAAGACCGACTTGAGGATTTTAGTCTGTCACCCTAAAGATTCTCCAATTCTACACCGAACAATGTATATTTCCATATTTATTTGCACTTAATTCCATGAACGAAATTCTCCTTCATGGAATCAAATGTGATCCTCACTTTGTTGTAGAACTCATACTTCATTTCCCAGATCATATGTTTCACAACATATTTTAACAATTCAATTGGCCAAATCAAAAAGTAAGTTAAGTTTGGAGTTGAAAAATCATCATAATTTATTTTATATTTTAATATTGACACATCCATATTATCTCTTCACTTCACCATATCTCAGAGTAGGGAGAAAGACAAAGTAAACTACTCAGACTTCATGAGAAAGATATAATAAAACACAAATTTCATATATAAAAGAAAGTTCATACAACACTAATAACAAACAACACTTATCTAAAACTCTTTCTCAAAGTAAATTCATTGTAGCCTCTTCTAGGAAATGTAAGAAGAAGAAATCTCTCATTTTTCTCCTTCTCCAACACGCTTAGAGAAGAGTTCACACGTAATCTCACCACAAAACTCTAAATTATAAGAACAATAGACTCAAAATGGTTGTGGAATGAAAAATGAAAGAATGTGTGATGCGTAGAAGGTTGAATTGGGGTAATGAGATGTTATGAAGAGTCACTTTTTTTATCAATTTTGGCCCCAAATAAAGCCTAGAGTCGATTCTCCAATAGGTGCGTCCAAAAACTCTTTAAAAAGCATCCAAATTCAGCAAATCTTCTAGAAACAGGGGTTGAACCAACATTGGCATCGTCGGCACCGGTGTTCTATAATTTAATTCGTTGCTCTTTGTCAAACGACGTCGTCGGCGCTGCTTCTAGCACCGTCGGCGCTGAACAAATTTTCAACTTCTTCATTTTTGCTCTAAATTTCATCATTTTTGCTTTCTTTTTGCTTCAAGTCCTAAATTTAAACAACCTAGAATAAAACATAAAAATACCTTCCATTAAAGTGCAATATCACAAAAAAGAGTATAAAATATGGGTCTAAAAATACATATATTTTTGGTGTATACATATATTTTCTAAAAATACATATATTTTTGGTGTATCAATACACTTAAAATATATAATATTTTTGTACACAAATTTATACCTTTTTTTGAGATATTGCACTTTAATGAAAGGTACTTGTGTGTTTTTCTTTAAGGAATAATAAAATGGATGAAAAAGGGTTAAAGGAGTGAAAAATGATCAAATTTAGAGCAAAAATGAAGAAGGTGTAAAAATGAACTGAGGCACCTAAGCGCCCAGTACTAACGCATACATGCTAGTTATTCAGAGAGAGCAGGGCCTATGCTCTAGGTACCACGTGTTTAAGTAATAGAAGTAGTTATTTGATGATTCGTTGAATTTGTATGACTTTTTGAAGAGGTTTTTGAAGCAACCCTTGGTAAAAACGTGTAAAATAATTCATAGATACAAAAATTCATTCAATTGAATTTTGAAAGGAGGCAAATTCTAGAAGATTCATTAAATGGAGACACATTTCAAAGAGACACCAAGACACCTCTTGAATTTTTATAAAAGAATACTTGGATCATTGTTGACCCCAATTTTGGTTGAGGTTTAGTTCCTCCTCTTTAATAGCCTAGGGTCTAGCCATAAGACTTTTCCTTTTGACTATTCCTAGAAAACTAGACTTGGAACCCTCACCATTAGAAATTCTACCCTCTTCTTTACTCAACTTGGAGTTCCACATATTGCTCTCAACCTCTAAATACTTAGTAGGTGGGGTCACTGTGGGGAAACTCAAGATGAGTCACCCTTAGGATTGCTGAACCTTAGGGTTGACCCTGGGTCTTGGTCTGGAGCTAAGGCATTCACTACACTCATCTAAGACCACATTCACTCACAACCCTGAACTCAAACTTCTAGTCTAGATCCCTTGACCTTTTGGGATACTCATGTAGATGGTCCCCTAAACCTACTAGCCCTATGACTATGGTTTGGCTAAGACCACTATGTAGAGGACCCACCATGGATTATTGGTGATGATTGGTGCCTCAACTCTACCAAATACCCATCTTGGCCTTTTGACTCCTAAGGCACCCCCTAATTACCAAAATACCCCTCTTTGGCCCAAAATCCCAAAATTCCAAAAATTCTCATAAAATCCCAATAAATCCCAAATATTCCCAATTTTATTTCTTTCAACTATCACATGGTCCAATTTGGCTAATTTGACAATCTTTAACCAAAATCCCCAAATTGCCTTTAAAGGCCCAAATTTCCCCCTATAAAGACCCAAAATTCCCCAAATCCATCTCAAATATCCACCAATTTGATCTTAATTGACCACAATTTCAATCCTAAACTAAGATTTACTTTTGATATAATCAAACTAAACCAAATCCAATCTCAATGGGTCCATGATTTGAGACCAATTTTAATTTGGGTCAAAACCCCAATTTTGGCCATATGACTTAATCTCACCCAATTGTACCCATAGCCTAGTCAATTGGCCTCAATTAATGTTGAAAAATCTTTAT
>NW_018247891.1:111804-112538 GCF_001263595.1 Phalaenopsis equestris
CCCCCCCCCCTGGCCGGGCGGCAAGCCTAGTGACCTGAAAAGCCTAAAACCGAGAGCCACCCCCATGGCATCTCACCCAAATCAAACCTAGAGGCCAGCTCATCCAAATCAAACTATGGAGCTCCTCTGCCCTCCACCTAAGCACCACATTACACCTCCTAATTAGCCAAGACAACCACCATAACCCCATTTTTATAAAAGTCCACCTCCATGGCCATTGATCTAGGTGCTGAAAATTTCTCAAAGAGGCCTCCCCAAACTTCACACAGAGCTTCCCTAAGATCCTCTCAGTGCATCCCAACCATTTTTCCTCACCCATTCTCCTTGCCGGAGCTCATTTTTGAGCTTGAAACCTTGCCGGAAACCAGGACATAACCCTATACACCTCCACACTCCACCAAACTCCAATTTCTTGTGCCCACAACTTTACAAGAGTGAAAGAAGCTAGAGCCCCATCAAATTCCCATTCCACAGAACCTCTACCATAGCTCTAGACCAACGCCTGAAAATGAGCTTGGTCGAATTCACACTTACACTTCACACCAAGACCAGGGACTTAATCCATAGCCTCCTTGGACCTCAAAGAACGTGCCAAGCACCTCTGATCTAAGCTTCCCTTCTCAGAGCAAAGGTATAAAACTCCTCCTCCTCCCGAGCTTGTTTTGATCCTCCATTTACTTAAGCTTGCTTTTATGGCACCTTAACCGTATGTATGTGTTCGTCTCACTTAGACG
>NW_018247892.1:0-740 GCF_001263595.1 Phalaenopsis equestris
TAATCTAAATTTGTCTGAGGCACGTCTAAGGAATAAAGCACTTGAAATCCAAAAAAAGAGAATGATTGAGAGATATAGAGCAAAATTGCATCCCCTTATAAGAGAGAGAGAGAGAGAGGGAGAGAGCCCCCCCCCAATTCATGAGATGGACTCCCTATTTATAGAGAGTTGTCAGTCTTTATTTACATTCTGTACCACTAAAGTACCAAGGTACGATGGGGTACCCTAATATGTTCATAAAATTAGGCTTTTGGGGGCTCTTCGGTGGATTTTATTGGTGTCCTTTTGGAACGTGCGGCTGCAGGGGGGAAAATCACTTGATCGAGTAGTTATCTGTCGAGAATCCAAAATTGTCGTGAGCGTGCGCCAATTACCTTATGGTTGAAATAATCTGTTCTCCTTTTACAATTTGATGTGAATTGAGAGGCGACAAATCTATATGCACGGACCTGGTCCGCCAGGTTTCTAAGGAGTAATTCTTCTTTATCTATGAGAGGCGCTCTGCCTTTGTAATAAGATAAACTAATTGGTTGAACATACAGTTTCAGGCCATTGACAGTGGGTCGTGTGAGCCTGCTCAATTTCTTTTGTTGTTCGTGAGGCGATGTTGTGTTTCATGTTTGCATATTTCGATGTACATAGATGATTATGATGAGACGCAATCTATATACACGGCTCAAGCCTAACTGAGCTATGGATTTACTCGTGTTTGGCTCCTTTGAAATTAATTAATTTAAATT
>NW_018247893.1:0-1487 GCF_001263595.1 Phalaenopsis equestris
ATATCTTACACCTAAACTTCAATTTTTATATACATGCTGCATTAGCCATGCATGACAACGTGCATTTCACTACGTAAAGTTTAGAATGGTTGCATTTTTTATTTATAAGAGATTTGGGTGGTTTAAACTTAAAAAAAAAACTTAAGATTAGGTGTTACATATGTAAATTCATAAGAATTGTGTGGTATGTATGTAAATGCATCCCCTTTTTTCTTTGAGTAGTGGTAATATACATGGCTCTGAACCCATTATCTTAGAGAAATAACCTTCTCTTAAACCACAAATAATTCCTTAAAACGAATTAAGCCCTGTATTATTGCTCAGAAATTTATAGTATGCATGCTTTTTTTGTGTTAAGACGTTAAGCATGTGTTTAATAAATAAATTTCTATATTATTATTCATGTATAAAATACAAATCACAGTTAAAGTATATCATGACAGTATGTTGTCTTATGCAGCATCATGTAATAATACTATTAGTAAATTCCCCTATAAAGGGTAGTTTACATACATAGCAAACAATACTTATGTATTTACATATCTCACGTCTAAACTTTCATATTCACACGCTGCACGTTCGTGTATGCATGGAAATGTGTATTTTACTTAATAAAAACTAGTAATAGTGTTATTCTTTATGTGATATTAAATATTTGAGTGCTATATGTGGAAATGTGAGATATGTAAATACATAAGAATTGTGTGGTGTGTATGTTAATGCCCCTAATATAAAATAAAATGTGTCTAGCATCACATATAAATTGTACAATTCAAGTCTTATCATAAATCATAACATACTAAATAATAGTAATAATAAAACCAATAAGAGTTTGAATATTTGAAACAAACAAAGAAGAAAAATAAAATAAAATTAGTAATTCAATTATGTCTGAGTCTAAACCAAAATTTCTAAGCAGTCCTCTTGCTTCAAGCCATAGCAATTAAAAACATTTGACTCTTGATCATGAGGCATAAGAAATTGGAATTCTGATTTTGTGCTTTATTATAGGCCATGCATGACATTTGCTGACTATAATTGTCTTCGTTGGTTGGCAATTCTATTTTATGCGTTTAATCATATATTGACTTCTGGTGTTATTTGGTTTTAGGAGGTGGCACTCAATTAACAAGAAAGATGATGAAATATAGTTATAATTATATTGTGTTCTTGAAGAAATTTTTAGTTAATTAACAAAAATAAAATTAAATCTATATGCATTATGGAAATGATTTCTTTTTTTTTTTTGGGTTAAAATAAACACTCAAATTTTAAATATAATATTTTAATCACTCAAAATTTTAAATATAACATTTTGACAAATTCAAATTTTCACTCAAAAGCCTTTACTAGTAGGTAAATGAGGAGAAAATATTGCATCAGGACTCCGCTGATGGAGTTACTTGCGGAGTCCAATGAAATTACGCCACGTGGCGGTGACGGAAAAAAAAAATGCACGGTAACATAAGAGAATATTCCTCCCGTGT
>NW_018247894.1:0-285 GCF_001263595.1 Phalaenopsis equestris
TCACAAATCAGACATTTTTGGATTCTCTATAAACAAAACCACTACGCCATTTTTTTTTTGCTTTCTATTTTAATTTGCCCTTTTCCTCTTTCTCCAAATTACTTAACATCTTAAGTTCATTCATGTAATATAAATGAAACAAGTCATTTGGAGAATAGGGCAATAAAATAGATAAATAAAGTGGCTACTCCTTTCAACAACGACATCAACCAATGACACGAACGATGGAATTGACGATGACGGGGACACATTCTGGCGGCGACACGTAGGAAATGAGGATTCTTA
>NW_018247894.1:871-5050 GCF_001263595.1 Phalaenopsis equestris
TTAATCTAATTAAACCTTACTTACACTAGGTTTAATTAATCATAAGCTTTAATTAGGTCTAACCCAAATTAGACCTAATTAATCTATTTAAACCTTACTTACATTAGGTTTATTTAACCTAAGCTATAATTAAGCCTAACCTAAATTAGACGTAATTAATATAATTAAACCTTATTTACATTAGGTTTAATTAACCTTAAACCATAATTAGGTATAACTCTAATTAGACCTAATTAATTTAATTAAACCTTACCCATATTAGGTTTAATTAACCTTCAACCCTAATTCGGTCTAATCTTAATTAGACTTTAATTTTTAAGCCTTAACTACATAAGGCTTGAGCTAAACTAAACCCTAATTAAGTCTAATTCTAATCAGACTTAATTAATACTTTAAGTTTTACTCACATTAGGCTTAAAAACCATAAATCCTATTTAACTTTAATCTAAATTAGAAATAAAACATCCATTAAGCCTTACTCAAATTAGGCTTAGTCCCTCAATCTAAACCTTAGGTTCATCCTACATTGAACCTATGTCAGCTCAAAATGTAGGTTCAACCCAAATTGAACCTAAGTCAACATAACCCTTAGGCTCAACCCAAATTGAACTTAAGTCAGCCTAAACTTTAGGTTCAACCTACATTGAACTTAAATCAACCTAAATCTTATGTTCAACCTACATTGAACCTAAGTTAGCTCAAACCATAGGTTTAAATAAATGTAGCCTAAGTCAACCTTAATCCTTAGGCTCAACATACATTGAACCTAATTCAACCTAAAACCTTGGGTCCAACACACATTAAAATTAAGTTCACCTAAACCTTAGATTCAACCTGAATTGAATCTAAACCACATTAAACCTTAGGCCCTACCTAAATTGGACCTAAATCATCCAATACCTTAGATCCTACCTAAATTGGATCTAAACCATTCCATATCTTAGTTCCTTCCTAAATTGGAACTAAATCATCTCAAATTTTAGGTTCAATCCTAAATTGAACCTAAGAAAGTCTAAACCTCAAATGAACCTAAATTATCTTAAACTTTAGGTTCAACCCAATTTGGACCTAAACCAATTTAAACTTTAAATTGAAGGTCCTACCTAAATTGGACCTAAACTACATCAAGTCTTAGGTTCTACTTACATTGAACCTAAATCTTAAGTCTAATTTATTAGACATTAATCAACTTTCCTTAGGTTTAACCTAAATCGGACCTAAACTACCTCAAACTTTAGGTTCTACCCAAATTGAACCTAACTAATATCAAACTTTATGTCCTACCTAAATTGGACTTAAATCATCTCAGCCTTAGATTCTATCTAAATTAAATCTAAGTAGTATTGAACCTTAGGTTCTACCCGCATTGAACAAAAATCTTAATTCTAATTTATTAGAATTTAATCAAGTCTCCTTAGGTTTAACCAACATCATTCTTAAAATAAATGGAATAATGACCTGGAAATGATGATTCAATTTCACATATAAATCCAACCGACAGAAATAAAATGAAATTCATGACAAATGACAAATCGCATAAAATTCATTTTTAAAAGAGATTAACACTTAAACTTAAACTTAAAAATGCAACTAGGATTGAGACGATATTTTGGAGGGGGTAACCCATGATTGCTAACAGGTCTTCAGCCTAATTTTTGATACTCGACATCTTGGACCAAATCCTGGAATCCCCTAATTTCTTAGTTACAAGAGTTGGATGCACAAACCTACAGTATTTCCCCATCATATGTTTAGCCCAAAGACTATCTTGGGCCCTGAATTTGATCCATAACTTGTAAAGTTAATGAAGCTTAAATGTTGAAAATCCTTGAAGCCCAAACCTCCAGACTGAAGAGGGTTGCAAACTTTCTGCCACGGTAAGCAGTGGAACAGTTTCTTCTGCCCAACCCACAGGAATTTGTTAAAAAATCTGCTAAGGAGCACTTGTGTACCTTTCTGCATAGTAAACATATGAAGGACATATGCAGTCATAGTTTTCAAAATGCTTTTCAGTAGAGTAATTCTCCCCCCATTTGACAAGAAAGAGTTTGTCCAACAATTAAGCTGGGTCTTGATCTGATCAATAACATCATGGAATTGAGTTTGTTTGGATCTGCCTTTGATAATTGAACTCAAAGATACTTAATAGAAAGAGAAGCAATACTGAATCCAGTGTAATTAGAAATCCAATGTTTGATCTAAGAAGTTGTGTTAGCACTAATATAAACTTGACATTTCTGCTGGTTTAGATCCATACCTGAAGCTTGTTGAAAATGCTTAAGGCCTTTATGCAGTGTCTTGACAACATTTTTGGATGCATTAGGAAAGATTATTATATCAACAGCATAGGCCAGATGACTTATGTTGATATTAGATCTGTGGTGATAAGCCAAAGGAGATGAAGAAACAAACATCTTATTTAATAACCTTAAAAAATAATTCAAGGCTAAAATAAAGATAGTAGGAGGCAATGGGTCTCCTTATTTAATTCCCCTGGATGCAGTGGAGAAACCATGACATTTGCCATTGATCAGGACAGAATGAGCATGCATTTCAACCATCTTTTAATTAAGTTAACGAAATCCACAGTGAAGCCCCTAGTAGATAGAGTCTCCAAAATGAATCCTCAATTGATAGTATCATAGGCCTTCCTTATATCAAGATTGAAAATGGCATTCCCCCCTCTACATTTCCTATCAAGGTCCGACTAAAGCTTCTGACCAACAAAAAATTATCTGTAATATTTATGTCCTTGAAAAAGCAACCTGATTGGTAAAAATGAGATTTTGGAGGTGTGGTTGGAGCCTGAAAACTATAATCTTGCTGATCAGCTTGGAGATAACATTAGATAAGCTTATGGGCCTGAAGTCTCCTCAACTTTTCCTAGTCTGATTTTTGGGTATCAAAGTGATAGTGGAAGAACTGAAATACCTAGGAGGATCAGCCCCATTGAAAAAGTTCTGAACAAGTTGGATAATATCTTTGTTGGTTTTGGACCAAGTAGCTTTATAGAAGGTGGAGGTAAACCCATCAGGCCTAGCAGACTTCTGCCCATCAATTGAGTCTAAAGCAATTTTAATCTCATCCTCCAAAGGTATGTTAGTCATATTTAAGCTTTGTACATAATCTTGACAGTTAGAGAAGAGAGCAGTCTCAATTGTAGTTCTAGCTATTTTCCTGCTGGTGAAAAGATTTTGGAAATAATTAACAACATCTTGAGCAATTTTCTCATCAGTGGCGAGATTCTAACAAGTGGAGTTAGTGATAGAAAGGATCATATTGCATTTCCTTCTGAAGTTAATACATGCATGTTAAAAACTTATATTTTTGTCTCCCTCAGTGAACTTAGAGATAGTTGCCTTTTGCTTAAGAGAACTCTCATGATAATTAATTTGGGAAAGAAGTTTCTCATTTTCTTGGTATACCTCAGCTTCAGTGTTCAGGCCTAATTGGAAACCTGCTTCTAATTTGTAAAGCTCCTCCTGAGCAGCAACAAGATTCTCATGAACATTCCCAAACTTCTCCCAATTCCGCCTTCTAAGATGCACAACTACTTTCTTTTGCAGCTTCCAAAGCTTAATCCAAGGATTACCATTATGTTCAGAAATCCAAGCTTTGCCAATTTTCTGAAGGAATTCAGGGTGTAACGTCCACATGTTTTGAAATATAAAGGGAGTACTAACAGATCTGGTTGAGTTCTGGATGGAGAAAAGTAAGGGTCTGTGATCAGATCAAGCCATAGCAAGGTGTGAGACAATAGTATAAGGAAATTTTTGAAGCCAATTAGAATTAACAAGCATTCTATCCAGCCTCTCCCACAGGGTGCCCCTCCTCCAAGTAAATTGAGGCCCTTAAAAGCCTAGATCAAAAAGTGTGGCATTTTGGATGAAATCATTGAACCTGGCCATGGCTAAAGGCAAAGCAGCATTACCCCCTCTTTTTTCAGTAGGAGAAGTAATACAATTAAAGTCCCCTCCCAAAATCTAGAAAGAATCAATAGACTGACCCAGATGCAATAAATCCTGCCAAAGGATCTGCTGCTGATTAGTTAAGCTGTTGGCATATATAAAAGTAGCATACCCCGCATGAGCTCCAATAAAAAATTGGATATGTAAGAACTTTGAGAGACCTTTTCTGCACAATTTCACTGCTAAACAAATGTGTTATACTATTTGGAAG
>NW_018247895.1:0-340 GCF_001263595.1 Phalaenopsis equestris
TTTACATATCTAACACCCTTAACATTTCTTTTCTTATATTTATACCACTCAAATCTTTCACATAACATAAAAAATACTAGTATTTTAACTTTAGAAAAAAAGTTAAATGCAGCTTTTCTTGCATAGAAAAATGGTATATATATGTAAAAATTGAAGTTTAGGGGTTAAATATGTAAATACACAGGAATTGAGCGGCATGTATGTAAATCTTCCTATTATTTATGTATATATATAATATAAAGCATAAAAAGAACTGTAACATATGATATAGATGGTGAGATGATTCATTCATTTTCTAGAGCACCCAATTTCTATGTATTTATATATGTAAAACCCAAAC
>NW_018247896.1:0-209 GCF_001263595.1 Phalaenopsis equestris
ACCAGTTGTGTCAGGGTTGGCCCATTGGGTCAATTTGGTGTCAATATTGACCTTATAGTTAATGTAATGAAAATTAGGTCAAATTTTGACCATATTAGGTTTTGTCATTGCTGATCTGATCATTTTAGGGTCTCATTATGGTTGAAAACAAAAAGGGGCATTATGGGAGTTAAATTAGTTTTTAGGGTTTTGGGGACCCTAGATAAGTT
>NW_018247897.1:0-237 GCF_001263595.1 Phalaenopsis equestris
ACTGTCCAGGACTTGGAACATTTACCCTACTCCTAAGATTGCTGAAAAACTTTGTCTCAACCGTCAGCACCCTTAAAATAACTCTCGGAATCGTGTAGAAAGTAACTGCCTAAATTGCAATACTTAGGCGCCTGACAACGACTTTATATAGGCTTAAAAATATAAGTATTTAATACTGATGATAGAAGATTTAATTCCTCAGCAATGGTACCAAAAACATGACAACAGTTATAGATT
>NW_018247898.1:0-2802 GCF_001263595.1 Phalaenopsis equestris
AATATCAACTAATTTCATTAATTTACCATTGAGAGCACATATATTCCAAGATTATATCATAATATTAATTTTATTAGTTTCATGAACTAAATTCTTTACATGCATCCGTCCGGGCGCCGATGTAGCGGCCCTTGCACATTTTTCACTGTATTTAGTCTATACAGCACAGCGCTTCCAGGAGAAGCCCTAGCACTTACACAATGATCATTAGGATTCATGTCATAATTTTTTCGACAAGTTTTAAGTTGGTTGTCAACTACCTAACGCAACCCTCCACTTTTCACACCCGGGCTTGGGACTGACAATGGTAGAGTTAAATTTTCTTAAGGGTTATTTCACATGTTTTGTAAGAAATTTTCATAACTCATTTTATCAGTTTAAAATCACTTTAATTGGGAATTTTTAAAATTAAGATTAGATTTTGATAATAAAAATTATATATCTAGCAATAAAATTTTGATTTAATGACTAAATTTTTATATTTAGTATCCTAAGTTACTATCGCACATTTTTTACTATATATATGTAGCCTTAGACATATTTAAAGTATTAATGTTTGATATTAGAGACAAATTTGTAATATCTCTTTTGTTTCTAATTGTTTGTCATGTATATATTACATATTTTTTTATGCTTATTTGTAATAATTTTCATAGAAAAAAAATATGTATCTATTTAATTTAAGTTTGGGAAGAAGAATATTGAGCATGTTAATCCATTTTTTTATGACATGTTAAATTTACTTATATTATTAAAAGGGGAGAATAATGTTGATATTGAAGTTATTTCTAGTTATTTACAAATTGCTAATATTACAAAATCATTACCTGAAAAAAGATTTTGCACCTAGAGATATATGATTGGCATGTCAGAAACTACATATTAAAAACATAAATTTCACTTGCACTTTCATATCTTTTATTTCAATTTTGTATCTCTTTTTTATTGTCAAATGAGAGAATTTTGTATATTGGCTTGTACATATTTTATATGCATAAATTTAGAGAAGCATAGTTGCATTTTTGTCTACTCTAAATGTCTTCAATCATGAATTAAAATAACCGTCATTGTTAATTGTTGTTGAATGGAAAATAAAATGAATTTTTAAAATAAATACAACACAAAAGATGTGCTGTAATGTCACTTTGCACATTCATCCACATATATAGCCAACACAGATTAGTCATCATCAAAATCTAATGGTAAGCCACTGGGCTCATGTTGGTAATAAGGCCTCAAAATAACTGCCAAAAATGGTGTGACACAAACTAGAGGGTGGTTGTTTTGTATCGTACTACACCCATCTTTATATAGCTTTTAAAGATCTACTTGACTAGAGCATTGCTAGCACAAGACACAAGCAAACATATGGAAGTATGAGGCATCTAACCCAATCAAACAAGATTATTGTACAACTGGTGCACTGTAATTTCACTCGCAACGTCACTTTTGAGAAATTAAAGACTGTTTCGTTAGCTCTCAAAATTCTATCTAAATTTACACATCTTTAAAATGAATAATATAATATTTTTACTATCATAATAGTTTTATAAATGACAGATACTAAACCCATGTCATCAAGGTTGGGAGCCTGTGTTTTACCCAATGTAGAAAATGTGTTATACGGGTATAGTCATGACTTTTGTGGCATTATTTGCGATCATTTTAATAGGTAGTTTGGCAATTTTGTTGTACATCGCGATCATTTTAATTAGGGGTTTCGGAATTTTGTTGCACATCGTAGTGTTTTTTTTCATTAATAATACAAGTTACGATTGTTTTTCCTTCAAAATCAGAGTATAGTTTCTACAATGGCAATAAGCTATCAATTAGATGACTTTTGTGTGTGTTTTATTTTTCTTTTCTTTGTTTTTCTTATTCATATAGATTTCACCTATCTCCCAACAAAAAAAAAAACATAAGCAAAGATTGGGATAGTGCCTCCTCATACAGTTGTTTCAAACTACATAAACATGAGCCTCCATCATCAACAATATTAGCCTTATCTCAATTAGAAGTGGTGCACCCCCACACAAAGTATAATAGAAATTATGATTGTTTTTCCTTCAAAATCAAACTATAGTGAATTCTGCAATGGCAATAAGCTATCAATTAGATGAACTTGGATAAATTTGTGTGCTTATTTTCTTTTCATTTTTTTTTTTTTCTTCATTTAGATTTCACCTATCTCCCAACAAAAAGCATCATACGCAATGATTGGAAAATGCCTCCTAGTACAGTTGTTCCAAACTACATAAACATGAGTCTCCATCATCAACATTATTAGCCTTATCTCATTTTTAAGTGGACAGCTTTATGAATTCCCATATTCCAGCCAAGAAATGGAAATAAGTACGAGTAAATTTACAATGTGACTAAGTACCTGACTATTCCATTCATAAAAGAAAACAAAATTAACTTACAGTCGCCAGTCATATGAGAATGCATGACGGAATTTCCACCGCTTTCCAAGGTGAAAATGCAGGCTGATTCTTGTCCTGCGGCTTATAATGTCAAATTCTCCTTGTTCCCATATATACTGCAGAGAGAACTACGAATTAAGGCAACCAGCTGGGGAACTAAATCAAAAAGCAGTTCCAGAATACATTTGAACAAGCTTTAGATTCCTGAGTTGTACATATATAAATTTATTAAAGATGATCAACAAGAATGTAGAAGGTTAAGTTCATCATATTAATTAAACACCAATTTTACATGTAAAGTAGCTTTATTAGGAACATGCGTACAGAGGAGACCTGCAAGAAATCATAATTAATCGCGTTCAAATAGGCTGTATAAATT
>NW_018247899.1:0-401 GCF_001263595.1 Phalaenopsis equestris
TTTGACCTTGGCACATTTAGTTTAGAAAAATGAGGAAAGCATATTGTTTAAATTAGTTTGGTCAAAGCGGACCATATCCTAAGATATTTCAAGTCATTGTATGGGTCTCACCTTAAGAAAAAGAAAATTATGAGGATTTTTGAATGAAAGTATTAATGGGTTATGATTGAATAAATTAATTTTTCTTAGCTCATATTCACTTTAGTTGAAGTTTGATTTTAATTTGAGTTCTTTTTGAATGAATTATTATGATTATTCTCCTATTATCAATATTATTGTGCAAATTATTATAGTTCAACAAGACCCCAAACAATGTTTGATGTAGGCACGAAGGGGTATGTTTGAAAGGTTCTGATGATCCAGACACACACAATTTGTTTTGAAAAATGATGCTTCGTTGG
>NW_018247900.1:0-490 GCF_001263595.1 Phalaenopsis equestris
ATCTCATTTAAACTGGGGAGATCTCGTTAGCAACCTTGAGTTACCTCATTTGAGGGAGTCTCATAAATTTAAAAGGACGTGTTATGTTGTTTTTTTTTATTTGAAAAAAATTTTGTTTTAATTTTGAAATCATCTTCTGGTAATTTTTAGTTTTGGAATAATTTTGCATGTGAAATAAATAAGTGCAAGTAAGAAAATGATGTAAAATAAATAAGAAAATGATGTAAAATAAATAAGTAAAATTGCATTGCAAAAAATATAAATGCGTACCTGGGCCTCTGCTACTTCTGCATGATTAGCATCATAAAACAAAATATATTTACAGAAAATTTAAATTAGTTATAGGAAAGTAAAAAATAGCATCTGGTACAACAAAAATGTTGGAAAAAATTGAGCCGTAGCAAAACACGAGCGAGTAAAAGAACACCCGTAGTCACATTTAGAAGATCAAGACTAAGTGTAAGACATTGGTGAAGGTGGGGGCTCAGGC
>NW_018247901.1:0-5053 GCF_001263595.1 Phalaenopsis equestris
AAGAATCTTACCAGCCTTCTGTAGTGCTTTGTATGTGAGATCGATCCTCCAATATGGAGCGCAACTCCTCTGGCCCCCTCGGATCCTCGATTTGCCTGGTTTTTCTATCTCTTCCTCTCATAATTGTAAGAGTTCCAGGCTGCGGTCAATTGAGCCATAGCTTCTCACTGATCCAGGCGAACCGCTCGCTCTTTTGGCAGGCTGTGGTGAATGTCCTTAAATCGATGCCTACCCCGAGTCCCAAAGATTTGGTAGATCTGGTGGTGGTGCTTTGATAGCCAGATAAATGATCTCAGCCACGTAAAAAATAATCCATGTTTGTTAGTGCACTAAAATAAATTAAATTTACAATTCTGATTCAAATTACATATCCTACCTCGAACTCCTGGAACCACATGTCCCAAGTGGCAGCAGCTTTCTGCTTCCAAGAGAGATGCGGATGATCGTATCTGCTTTGGATGATCTCTGTGATGCAGGTAACAAGCAACTTATGGGGAATGCATTTGCTTTAGAAAAATTAGTTATAGAAAAATATATAAAATGAATAATGACATAATCTAATGTTAAAGATAAATTACGAGCCCCCTTGTAAATGTACCCTCAAAAGGGCGGAAGTCGAGGGGCCAAACTTAGCGGAGGAGGCTATTGGAGCTCCGTTAGGAGGTGGTGCCCTCATGGTGGCTTGGTAGGAAGGACTGCAACTAGTGGGGGAGGAAGTGCGGGTGTTGCAGTAGGTATGACAGCGTGTGTGGCAATAGGTGTGGTAGCGGGTGTGGCAGCAGGTGGCGGAGGTGTGGCAACAAAAGGTGGCGGAGCAGTTGGTGGAGAAGGTATGGTAGCAACAGGTGGGGGAGCAGGCGTGGAAGCGGGAGCAGAAGAAAATGACCCCCTCTTGCTGCTCCGGTAGGTGGTCTCTTTAGTGCCCAAAACACGGGATCGCTCAGGTGGTTGACTGCATGCACCACTTGTGGCCATCTGTAATAAGATAAAAACATTAATAAAATTAATACTGAAAGCAAAAATAATCATGAGCAGTACACAAAAGTAAACACAAGAAGGTGCAAAACATTAAACATGTGTTAAATACTTCTAAAAAAAAACAGAAGTAAGATAGATAACAAAAGTAAATACGGGAATGTGCAAAATTAAAATTACACATGTCGCAACTACGTCTAAAAACTACAAAACTAAAAGAAAACTAACAATAACCGCTAATCAAAACTTACAGACCATTGTTATTAAGTTTCATGAGATGAACTCACTTCGAAGAAGAATTTAACATTTTTACTTCAGTATCATTATCCCCGTAGTATTCTTTAGCGCAAACATTTTATCGTTTGTATTGATCTGAATGCAAAAATCTGACATACCTTTCTCTTGATAAATGAGTTCAATAATACTTTGTAGCTTAATAGTTTTCCTTAGTTTATCTTCACAACCACAACTCAATCAACTTTATCACTTGCTCTACCGGTGTATCAAAGATAATAAATCTGGGTAGCTTGGCATGTTAGAACAAATAGATCAAACTTTACATATCGTTTGTTCATTTTGACTTCGATAATATCATTTGGGGTAAGTGTTCATGTTCCTCGATTCAGAGCATGATTAAACCATTTCTAATTTAACAAGCAGACGATGTGCGTAACATTACTCAGATATTGTAATTGAATTACTCCTTCAAGTACGCTTTAATAGCTAATCTCGTTATCTATGTGTGTGTTTCTTCTAATAGTGACACCACAATTATGTATTCTTCCCTTGACACCAGGGACTCATATGGAATTTATAACCATTTACATCAAATATCTGCCATGTACTAACTTTGCGATTAGACCCACAGGTAAGATCTAATAATCTTTGATCAGTGATTTTGTTGCTTGTATTGTGAACCTATAATAATTTCAGATGTACAATTAGTTTAACTTTGAACATGACAATTATATTACGTTCTTGTGACTTGAAGATTTGCTTCAAAGTACGTATAATTTGAACAATATTTGAAATTCTGCTTCAACCTTCTTGCTTATTAGAGACTTATCTTTCATATTTAAACTGTCAATAAATAAGAGGCTCACATCATTGTTATTTGTATGCTCGAAATAATTAATATATGTATAATATTCTTTATAATAAATGACAGTATCGAGTTTGGGCACTAAAATTCTTACAGTATAAATGGCTAGACTTTGTTTTAATTCATTAGGATATAATGTAGCTGCCCAAATCTCTTTATCGGTTGGATATCGTGTATCATGCCTTTCTGATGACTCTCCTGATATTTGAAATTTAGATAATTCTGGTTGTGAAGACATCTCACCTACAGTATGACCTATTTAATGTCTTTGTTCAAAATAATAGTAGTATAAAGTATTTGTCTCCTATAGCAAGTATGCTTCGCATGTCGATCCCTCTAGATTGCTTTATTTTTAACTGTATTTTAGATTTTCTTTAAAAATCTGCAACATAAATATTTTTCATTGAATATGGTGGTAGTTTAGTATGAAGTTTTAAGAACTTATGCAACACTAGGTTAAATTTTGCTTTCACATTATCTTTTGTTTTACTCTTGATATCCATCACAGTATTGAAGTTGTTATCAATTTTTTTTTCAATATACATAACACCATATTATGTCTAATCAAATTAGTCTTTCAATATGAAAAATATCAAAATATACTTTGTTTAGTCCAATTATGTGTGACACCAACATCAGAAAGATGAGTTGGAGCTAATTCTGGTCTCTCGGTGATCTTTAGTACTTCACTGATCATCTGCAATTATTCGACTCTAGTTATCCAGGGGGTCTTCGACCTTGTTTTTGAAAAATGCATCTCTATTCCTTCTAAATGGGTGATAGCGCCCTAGAAATCTTCTATGACAGTCAAACCAGCTATTTTTCCTTCCGTATTTTAGAGTAAATGCTTTTGACATATCGATGCAGTAAGGACAAACCAATTTCCTGGTTGTGCTCCAACCAGATAGCATCTCATAGGTCAGGAAATCACTAATTGTCCACATAAGATCCACTCTCGGTTGAAAATTATGCTTCGTAGCACTGCCATACATAAGCACACCTGGCTCCCATTATATTTGAAGCTCTTCAATATGTGGACCTGGTATGATCAACGTCATAAATAAAAATGAAATGATTATGCACATATCAGGAGGCAAATTGTACGGTCAGCATTAGTAACGGGTTTCATCCTGACTGTACGGGGTGAAGCCATCCACAGATATACCAAGTCTAACATTGCGTACTTCAGCTATAAAATTTGGGTAAGTACATTCAAAATGTTTTTAGGCCTCACCAAGTGATGAATGACTCATCGAGTTAGCTCAACAGATCTAGTAGTGTGCCAAGTCATGTAAGAGACTGCACTCATGGAAGTGAACAATCTCTGAAGCCAAAGTATGAGCGAAAAATAAAAGAGACGCTTGTATTGAGTATTTTTAAGATTTTTATTCTTTTTCCCCTTTTGTTTGAATATATCCATACCACAAAATTGCTAATTCGCCTCGATTGCATCGACCTTGTAAAATAACTTGTACCCATTAACACAACAACCGATCTTCCCATATTGTAACCCTAACTTTGAAACCAACCTTTTCGTTTTATTTAAGTCATCTAACACTAAATTTTCTGCAGAGTTAGTCTCTTTCAATAAAGTCTGGGCATATTAAAATCAGATTTGATGATCAACATTCTTAGCACCACCGATAACTCTGTATTTGCAGTGCATCCATCCCAAAAAGGTTTTTGTGCAGCGTTCAGTAAGTCATAGAATTGTTATAATTCATTGTTTGGTGTTTTAGGTTAGTGTTAGATGCTCCCAACAAATTGAGCTCTTTGAGTATAATGAACCATTTCTTCACATGTGCTAGGATCAAATTCTTCTGCAGAGGGGCATAACTTGTCGAGGCACCTCCTTGATTGAACTAAATTTCAGGTTCATGCTCATCGTACCCAATCCAATACTAATAATTTGGTTTGAATCTCTTGCGGTTAAAATCCAACTAAACTTCTTTGGGTGGCAGAAGTGCTTGATTTTTGTTCTTCACACAAGGACACTAAAACTTACCATCAGAATGATAGATTGATAGTTGTGATGCCATATGCACGAATTCCTCGATGCCATTTAAAAACTCATATGTGAGTCATTTTCATCATGGATATAATCTAGTATACATCCAAGCTCTCAATTTACAAATATCCATCTACATCATAGATGTAGTTTTGCAGATAAGTGAAACTACTACAAAAATAAACATTAATTTGTCCTTACTTATCAATTTGTACAATACGTACAATAGATGATTATGCTTAGTGGTTCGTGTGAGCTAATTCTAATTGAAGAAAATGACCATAGAAACCTCTTTTAACTAGCTCGCTTTATCTGGTGAAGTAACTCATTGGTTAATCATATATATGACACTTCTTTGAAGTGGTTTATTTTGTAAACAATAAACCCGATGCATCCCTCCATTTTAACCAACAAATGTGAATTCTACTAATAACATTCTCATCTATATTATCATCACTGTGAACAATACCAGATGCACTCCTCTAGTTCAACCAACCAACTTGAATTCTACTAATAACATCCCATCAATATCCCCATCACTTCGAACAATAGACCAAATTGATGCATGCATTCCCTCCTTCAACCGACTAATTCTACTAATAACAATATTCTAGGTCTCGACACCATCTTATAAATTTTTTTTCTAGTATAAGTGGTACTATTCTATCACACCATAGACCCGATCCATTCCTCCACTTCAACCAACCAAATTGAATTCTAATAATAACATGCTCATCTATATCACCATCACTTTGAACAATAGGCCTGATACATCCACTTCAACCAACGAACTTGAATTCCACTAATAACATCCCCATCTATAACACCATCAATTTGAGCAATAGACCTGATGCATTCATCCACTTCAACCAACCAACTTCAGTTCTGCTAAAAACATCCCCATTTATATCACCATCACTTTGAGCAATAAACCGATGCATTCCTCCACTTGAACCAACCAACTTGAA
>NW_018247902.1:0-9086 GCF_001263595.1 Phalaenopsis equestris
CTCACTTCTCTCTCTCACTCAGCTTGCCTCTCACTCTTACTCTCCATCTCTCTATCACTTTCTCTCTTACTATATACCTCTCTCCCGTCATCTTTCTCTATTTTTTTCTCATTCTAGGTTTATCAATCTATTCTCCTGCTTCATCTTTTCTCTCCCTCTTTCTCCCTATTTCTCTATCTCTCTTATACTCTCTCTCATTCTCTCTATCTTTCGATCTCTCTCTCGTACTCCTTCCCCTTCTTCCGAAACACTCTCCTCCCTCCCTCCTTCTCACACTCTCTCAGTCTCCCCTTCCCTCCCTCTCAATCTTCTCTCTCTATTTTCTCTCTCTATCCTCTCTTTATTCTCTCTCACTCTGCTTGCCACACTCTTATCCTCTCTCTTAGTCACTCAATTTTCTCTTTCACTATTTATCCCTCGTCACTCTCCTTCCTCCACCTCTCTCTCTCTCTTCTTCTCTCCATCCTTAGCTTCCTCTCTTTTTTCTATTCCATTCTTCTCCTCCCCCCTCACTTTATATACCTCTATCCTTCTTTATCCCCTCTCATTCACTCTCTCCCTCTCTCTCCCACTTTATCTCTCAATTTAGTTGTCTCTCCACTCTTTTATTTATCCCTCTACCTTCCCTTACTTATAAAGCTCTCTCTTCAATCTCATGCTCTCTTACTGCTTCTTGCTCTCACTCTCTTTCTTTCTCTCTCTCTCTCTCACATCTATATATCTCCCTTTTTCTCACATGGCATTTCTCATCTCTTTCTTCTCATTCTCTCTATTCTATCTCTCGATCATTTTCTCTCTCTTTCTTAATCTCCATCCTTCTCTTTCTCTCACTCCCACTCTCTCTCTTTCTCACTCTCTTTCCATTTCATCTCTCGCCCTCCTTCTCCCACTATCTCCCTCTCTGCCTTTCAACTCTCTTTGTCTGCTTCTGTCACTCTCCCTCCCTCCCGCTTCCCCTTCCTCTCACTCGCGCCCTCCATCTCTCCTTCCATCTTGCCGTCATCTCTCAATCTCCTCCCTCTTTCCTCTCTTCTCTCACTCTCTTCTTTTTATTTCTCTCTCTTTCTCTCTAACTATTTCTCTCTCCCTCCTTCCGTCCCCTCTCATTTTCTCCCTCTTTCTCCCTCTTTCTCCCTCTCCCTCTATGTCTACTTATATATCTTTCTCTCCCTTCTTCTCACTCTCTCTCACTTTCTATACCTCATAATCATTCTGTCTTTCTCTCTCCCTCTTTGTCTATCTATTTATCCATCACTCTCACTCTCTCTCCCTTGCATTCTCAATCTTTTTCTCTTTTTCTCTCCCTCTCTCTCCCACTCTCTTCCATGTATCTCTCTTGCACTTTCTCTCGCTCACTCTTTACTCTTTCATAATCCTTTCTATTTCTTTCTCTTCCATCCTCTTGCTTCCTCTCTTTCCTCCCTCTACCCCTCTCTCTCTCACACACACACCCTCTCCCTCCCTCTCTTTCTTTCTCTCTTTGTCTTGCCTTATATCTCTCTTAGATCACTCTTTAACAATCCTATCTATTTATTTCTCTCCCACCCTCTTGCTTTCTCTCTTTCCTCCCTCTACCTCTCTCTCTCTCACACACACACGACACGCCCTCTCCCTCCATTTCTTTCTTTCTCTTTTTGTCTCTCCTTATATCTCTCTTACTCTTCCTCTATTTCTCTCACTCCCTAATATATCTCACTATTTATACTCTCTAATCTGATGACTTTGTCTTTCTTCCTCTCTTTTCCTCCCATTCTTTCTCTCTCATTCCCCCTCTCAGTTCACTATCTCACTCTCTCTCACTTCCTCTCTATCTCCTCCTATCTTTTCCTCCTTCTATCCCTCCCTCCCTCACCCTATTCCTCGCCTAATCTCTGTCCCAGTCTCTCATACTTCTCTTTATCCCTTGATCTCTCTATCCATCTCTCTCACAATATTTCTTGATATATCTATTTTTTTGTTCTTTCTCCCTCCATCCTTGTCTTCTTCTCACACACTCCCTCACTCGTTATCCTGCACTAACTTTCTCTCTGTCGCTTTCTCTTGCAACCTTTCTTTCTTTCCCACTCTCTCTCTCTCACTTGCACTCTCTTCATCTCTTTTTTTCTCTCTTCTCCCACTGTCAGTTCCCCTTCATTCTCTTGCTCTCTCTTTTCATCTCTCAATCATTCTCTCTCTTCTCTTTCCATCTCACTCACTCTATCTCTCTCACTCTTTCTCATTCTCTCTTTATCTGTTCCTATCCCTTTGATTTTGTCTCTCTCTCACACAAACATTCACTCTCTCCGTATCCTTTTTCCAATCCCTCTCTCTCTACCGTATATTTATCCCTAACTCTTTCTAGTTTTCTACCTCTCTCTGGCACTTTCTCTCACTCTTGCTCACTCTCTCTCCCTCTTTCTCTGTATCATCTCTCTCCCTATTTCTTCCTCCTTTTCTAGCTCAATCTTCATTTTCTCTCCTTTCAATCTCTAGCTCTATTCCACTCTCCCTATCTTTCTCACTCTCGCTCGTTATTACTCCCTCTTTCTCACTTTCTCCCTTTCATTGCCTCTCCATATTTCTTTCTCTCAATCTTCTCATAGATTCTCCTTCCTTTTCTCTTCTCTCCTACACTCTTCTTTTCCTCTCACCCTCTCTGTCAGTCTACATCAATCTAATTATTTCTCACTCTATTCAAGTCATTCTCATTCTCTCTCTCCTCCCTATCTTAACTCTCACTCTCTCTATCTCTCTGTTGCTCTTTTCTATCCCTCTCTCTCGCTCCTCACTTTCTCCATATCATTAACTCTATCCACCTCTCTCAATCTCTCCTTCCCTTGCTCTTTTTTCTCAATCTCTCACTCTCTCTCTCTCTCTCTCTGCACTCATTCTCACTCTCTCCTCCTCTCTTTCCTTCACACTCTCTCCCACTATATATACTTATCTCCTGCCATCTTTTTTCTCTCTCCAGCTCTCATTTCTCAATCTCTCTCAATTGATCTTCTTATGCCTCCCTCACTGTCTCACTATATCTCCCTCTCTCTTTCTCTCTTTCTCTCTTTCGCACTCTTACGCTCTCCTTATTGCTCTCTCCCTCTCCCCCTACCCCCCCCCCCCTCTCCCTCCATCTCTCTCACTCTCTATTGCTCTGACATTCTCACTCACTCTATCTTTTTCTATCTTTTGTTCCCTCTCTCACACCCACACTTTCTCCCCGTCTCTGTTTTTCCTACCCTTCTTTTCTTGCTCTCCCTCCCTCCTTCTCTCCCTCTCCATTTTTCACTCTGTCTCCCTCTTTATCTCTGTTTTCTCTCTCTACTTCACTCTCATGCTCTGTCTTTCAATTTCTCACTCTCGCTTTCTCACTCCACAACCAATCCCTTTTCACTCACTCTTTCTCTCTCTTTCTCTCTCTTCTCTCTCTCTCCATTCTCTATCTCTCTGCATCACACCCTCTCTCTCTCATTATTCTTTATCTCAACCCCTCTGCATCCCACACACTCTCTCAATATTCTCTATCTTGAGTGAGAGAGAGGGGAGAAAAAGATAGAACAAGAGATAAATACAAAAGAGAGAGTGAGTGAAGAGAGTGAGTGGGAGTGTGTGAGAAAGAGAGATAAAGATGTGTGTGTGTGTGAGAGAGAGGGAGTGAAATAGAGAGGGAAAAAGTGAGAGAAAGAAGCATAAGAGAAAGTGAGAAATAGTGAGAGAGATAAGAAAAGGGAGAGAAGAAAGTAATACAATAATAGAGTGAAAGGTGAGAAAAGAGAGTGACTGATAAAGCAAGAGAAAGAACAAACAAATAAAGAGAGGGAAGTAAGAGTGATAGAAAAAAGATCAAGAGATTGATAAATAGAGAGAGGGAGAGGGGGGAGAGAGAGATAAGAGAGAGGGAGCAACAATAAGAGAGAGAATGAGAGAAATATAGAGAGAGGAGAGACAAAGGGAAGAAAGAGCAAGAGTGAGTGAGTGAGAGAGGAAGACATTGAGTGAGAAGAGAGGGAGATGGAGAGAGGGAAGTGAGAAAGAGGAGAAGAAAGAGTGAGGGAGTATCGAAAAGGTTAAGGAGAGAAAGGGAGGGTATCTCACTCTTCTATCTGTCTCTCACTCTTTCTGTCCCTGTCTCTCTCCCTCTCTCCCCTCTCCCACCATCTTGATTCATTCTTCCTCTCTTCTCCCTTTCTCTCTATCTTCCTCTTTCTCCCTCTCTCCCTCCCCCACTATCTCACCCCATCTCTCGCATGTCTTTCTTCTCTATCTTCCTCCCTCACTAGCTCTCTCTTCTTTCTTTCTCTCTTTATCTCTCTCTCCCTCTCCCACCCTCCCTCTTCTCTTACACTTTTTTGTCATCTCATTTTTGTTCTCTCTTTCCTTCTCTCACTCACTCTCTTTAATTTTCTACATCACTGCTCTCTAATATTTTCCTTTGCTTCTTGTCTCTGTTTTACTTTCTCTTGATCTTTCTCATCTATAGAGATAGAGTGTGTTAGATATAGAGTGAAAGTTAGAGAGGGTAAAAGAATGTGAGAGAAGATATAAAATAGAGAATAGCAAGAAAGAGAGAATGAGAGAGTGAAAAAGAGAGTAACAGATTGAAAAGGATAAGAAGAGAAGTAAAGGAGATCAAATAAAAAGAAAAATCAAGGGAAGGGAAGAGGGACGGTCAGAGGGAGAAACAGTGACAAAGATAGATAGTTGGAAAAAAGACAGGGAGAGGGAGAGATAGAGAGCGAGAGATAGGAAGGGAACATAGAGAGAAAAATAGAGGGAGGGTGGGAAAAGGAGGGAGGAACAAGAGGGTGAAGGAGAGGACAGGGAGAGTGAAGAGAGAGAGAGAGAGAGAGAGCGGAAAAAAGAGCATGGTAGGAAGAGAGATAGAGATGAAGATCCAACAGAGGTAAGGAAATAAAAGGAGGGAGGGAGGGAGGGAGGGATACAGTGGATTAAGAGGGAGGGATGGAGAGAGTGCGATAGAGAATAGGAGAAAGGGGGGCGAGAGAAGAGATAAAGATATGTGGAGAAAATATAGAGAGAGGTAGCAAGGGAGGGAGGAAAAGAGATTGGAAGAGTAGGAAACAAAAAGAGTGAGAGAGAGAAAAGAGAGAGCTAGAGAACATTATGTGAGATAGAAGAGAGAAAGTAAGGTAGAGAAAGGAGGGTCAGAAAAATAATAAGGGAAGGATGTAAATATATTTAGAGAGAAAGAGAAAGGAAAGAACTGAAGAGGGGGACAGAGACATGGAGAGAGAGAGAAATAAGTGAGTGAAAGAATAAAGAAGCGAGTGAGAGAGAGAGAGAGAGTGAGAGAAGAGATTGAAAGAATAAAGTGAATAGAGAAGGAATGGGGAAGGAGGGACTGTGGAGAGAGAGAAGGAGAGAAAGGGGGAAAGAGAAGAGATATATGAAGTGTGGGAGGGTGATAAAGGGGGATAATGAGAGAAGGGGGATTGAGCGAACAAGAAACAAGATTGAAGAGATAGAGGAAGGGATGGGGAAGGAGGAATGGATGGAATGAGGGAGCGGGAGGGCACAACAAAGTGAGATTGAGAGGGAGGGAAGTAGAAAAGAGCACGAAAGAATGATAGAAATAAAGATGGAAGGAGAGAGGGGGAATGAGAATTTAAGTGAGAGAGAGGCACGAGAGCAAGATCGAGAAGGAAAGAGAGCAAGCAATAGATAGATAACCATAAAAAGAAGATGCAAAAGCTTGCTATCTTTTCACTCTTCTTTTCTTACTTTTGCTTCTCACTCTTTCTTTCTATCACTCTCTGCCTTCCGCTCTCTTGCTTTCTCTCCTCTCTTCTTTTCTCTCTCTCCCTCTCTCTCCACTTCACTCTTCTCTTTCATGTTATCCTTCGCTCTCTTTCTTTCTCTCTCTTTCCGTCTCTATCTCTTTACTCCCTCTCCACCTCTCTTGCTTTCCCTATCTCTCTATCTATCTCTTGATCTCTTTCTTCTCTAATTATATCTCTTCTTTCTCGTTTTAAATCTCTCTCCCTATCTCTATCTCTTGTTCTCTATCCTCTCTCCCACTCTATCTCTTACCTTCTTGCCCTCCCTCCCTCTCTCCCTCCCTCACACTCACTCTCTCACTTTCTCTCTCTTTCTTTCTCACTCACTCAACCAATCTCTCTCCCTCTCTCTCTCCCTCTCTTTCTCTCTCTCTATCTCTTTATTCATTCATTCACTCTCTTTCCTTCTGTATCTCTTTGCAATTTCTATCTTTTTCTATTCTGTCACTTTGTGTTACTATCTTTTTCTATTCTGTCACTTTGTGTTACTCACTCTTTCATCCAGTTCTCTTTCTATCGCTCTATGACTCCCTCTTTTATGCTTTCTCTCCCACTCTCTCTCCCCCTCTCCCCTTCTCTCTTACTCTTTTTTTTCTTCTCTTTCACATTATCCGTCTCACACTTGCTTGCTCTCTCTTTCCTTCACTATCTCTCTTGCTCTCCCTTTCTTGCTCTCCCTTTCTCTCTATCTTTCTCTCTATCTCTCCTTCATCTCTATCTTCTCTAACTCACTCGATTCATTCTTTTTCTAACTCTCTCTCCCTCTCTCTATCTTTTGCTCTCTATACTCTCTCCCACTCTCTCTCTTACCTTCTCACTTTTGTTCTATCCCTTCTTCACTCTCACTCTCTCACTTTCTCCGACTCTCTCTCTCTCTCTCACACTCTATCTATCTCACTCTCCCTTTCTCTCTCTTGCTCTCTCTCCCTCCCTCCTCTCTTTTTATTCATTCTTTCTCTCTTCTCCCTTTCTTTCTATCTCTCTCTCTCCTCCCTCCCTCTCCCACTATCTCACCCCCTCCCTCTCCCATATCTTTCCTCTCTCTTTCTCCCTCACTGCTCTCTCTCTTTTCTCAATCTAGCATACTCTCTTTTATATTTCACTCAATCTATTCTCTTGTTCCCTTTTATTCTCTCTCATACTTTCTCTCTCTCGCTCTCCCTTTCCCTCTCACTCCTCTCTCCCCCTTTATATCACTCTCCTCTCTATCTCCCCTCCCTCTCTCGTTCTCTCTCTGTCACTCTCTTTTCTATCTCTTCTCTTTACCCTATCTTGCTTGCTCTGAGTCCTCCTCAATCTCTTTGCTCTCTCTATCCATTTCTATTTTGTCACTCTTCTTTTCTTACTCTCTCTTCTTGCTCTCTCTTTCTATCAGTCTCTGCACCCACTCGCTTGCTTTCTCTTTGCTATCATTTCCTCTCTCCCTCTCTAACATTCCCTCCATCCATCCCTTCCTACTCTCTATCTCTTTTCTTGCTATAGCTTGCTCTCTTTCATCTTTCACTCTCCTTATTCTCTTGCTCCCTTTTATTCTCCCCCACACTTTTTCTCTCTTACACTCTCTCTCCCCCTCTCTCACCCTCTATATCGCTCTCTTTTTTCTACCTTCTCTTTATCTCCCTCTCTCTTTGGACCTCCTCTCCCATTCTTTCATATTTTTTTTCCTCCCTCTTTCCTTCTCACTCTCTCCCACTTTCTCACACTCTTCCTCTTCCCTTCCCATCATCTCTTATTCTCCCTCTCTCTGCTCTCTCCTCTCTCTGTATCTTCTCTAATAACTCTATCCCACTCTCTTGCTCTCCCTCCCTTCCTCCCTATCACTTTATCCATTCTTTAATCCTCTCTCTCTCTTTTACCCACTATCCCTCCCTTTCTTTTTCTTTTATTATATCTATCTTCTCTCCTTTACTCTCTATATCTCTTTAGCTTTATCTCTTCCATTATTTCTCTATCAATCTCCTCCTATCCCCCCTCATTCATTTCTATTTCTTTACCTCCCCCAATATTTAATCTCTCTCCTTCACTCTTGCTCTCTCTATATCTCCTCACTCCCTTATTCATGCTATTTCTCTCTATCCCTATCTCACTATATCTAGTCTTTCTCACTCTCTTCCCATCCCCTTGCTCTCTCTCCATGTCTTTCCTCCTCTCCCATGCTCGCTCTCTCTCTCTCCCACATGCTCTATCTTCCTCTTTCTGTTGCCCTCTCTCTCACTCCATACCTCTACCTTTCTCTCTCTTTACACTTTTCCCTTTCTCTATATTACTTTCATTCTTTCTCTCTTCCACACTCTTTATCCATCTCACTCACTTCTTTCTTGTCTCTCTTGCTCCCATGTTCACTCTCTCTCTTCTTTCTCTCACCCTCTCACTCCATCCGTCTCTCTCTCCTCTTACTTCGCTCTCTTACTCTCTTTTCTCTATTCTCTTTCTTGCTATTTTTCTCTCTCTTGCTTGCTCTCTTCTTCCTGCAATCTATTTGCTCTCTCTCTTGCTTGCTCTTTTTTTCCTGCAATCTATTTGCTCTCTCTCCATCTTTCTGACTTTCCTTTCTCTATCGTTTTTCTCTCTCACCATCTCTTTCTCTCTCTTAATTTATTGCTTCTCAAACTCACTCTCTTCTTACTTTTATATTTTATCTCACACATTCTTACCTACCCTCCCACCCTCCTTCCCTTTCTCCCTCCCTCACTCTCACTCTCTCACTTTCTCTCTCTTGCTCTATTTATCTCACTCACCCTCCCTCTCTCTTCCATGCCTTTCCCATCTCTTGCTACCTCACTCGCTCTCTCTCTTCTTTTTCTCTCTCTTATCTCCCCCTTTTATGCCTCCTCTCTCTTTCTAATACTCTCTATTGTCTATCTTCTCATTCTTTGCTCTTATTTCCTTTTTATCTCTTTCATTTTCAACATCTTTTCTCCTCAACCTTCTCTTTCGCTTTTTCTCACTATCTCTATTTTTTATCACTCTCTCTTGCTCTCTCTCCTCTCCCCTCCCTCTCTCCTCTCCCCTCCCTCTCTCATGCTCTCACTTCTCTCTCTCACTTTGCTTGCCTCTCACTTTTACTCTCCCTCTCTCTATCACTTTCTCACTTTTACTTTACACCTCTCTCCCTTCATCTCACACTATTTTTTTTCATTCTAGGTTTATTAATCTATTCTCCTGCTTCATCTTTCCTTGCCCTCCATCTCCATCTCTCTCTTTGTCTCTATCTCTCTTATTCTCGCTCATTCTCTCTATCTTTCGAACTCCCTCTCACCCTACCTCTTCTACTCCATTTTCTCTCTCTCTCTCCTTCTCTCTTTCTTTTCTTCT
>NW_018247903.1:0-634 GCF_001263595.1 Phalaenopsis equestris
TTGCTACCCATCTACATTTCCCTAAATCTCTCCCTTGAATCCTCAATAATGCATAAATGAATTACACCACTACAAAGGAGTTGATGACTATAGTGTATGCATTTGATAAGTTTAGATCTTACCTGATAGAGACTCGAGTCATAGTGTATATTGATCACGTTGCTATCAGATATCCTGTGGCTAAGAAGGATGTCAATAGGAAAGATTGGCCACTTAGGTTAGATGAGTCTTTGTGAGCATATAGGATCACTTTTAAGGCACCTATAATACTTTCTTTCTATAGATTGATTTTTGGTAAAACCTGTCATTTGCCTATAGAATCACAACATAAAGCCTATTAAGTCATTAAAGAATTTAACTATAATTTGAAAGACGACCGAAAAATGATTACTACATTTAAATGAATTGGAAGAAATTAGACAAAAGCTTATAACAATGTCAAGATGTATAAGGAGTAATTGAAAAATGGCATAATTAGAAGCTGGCTAGGAAGAAATTTCAGCCTAAACAAAAGGTATTGTCGTATAATTCACAATTAAAATTATATTCTTAGAAAATTGAATTCTAGGTGGTCAAGATTATTTATTGTAGTCAAAGTGTATCCATTTGGGATGTAAATATTCAAGTTAGGAAG
>NW_018247904.1:0-230 GCF_001263595.1 Phalaenopsis equestris
AGACTTGTGAAACACTTGCAAACTCTACTTTTAGGATTAGTGCGTCTGCTGCAACATTGGCCTTCCTCGGTTTATACTCTAAGATGTGATTGAATTCCACTATGATATCATGCCATCTTTCCTTCTTGGGACTTGGCTTTTTATGGGTCTGAAAGTAACTGGTGGCTAAATTATCTGCCACGACCCCGAATTTAGAAACACTGTCGTTGCCGGTCCCAAGCCCGGATGAG
>NW_018247905.1:0-335 GCF_001263595.1 Phalaenopsis equestris
CTTTCAGTGAGATGAAACAGTGTTAAGAAAGCCTTAAAGACCAAACCATATATTCAGATATTTGAAAGAAGTTTGTCCCAATTTTGTACAACTAGTAATAGTGATGAGAAGTGGTTTATGGTCTGAGTCAGTGATGTGGGTGGATTTATTGTGTTAATTTTGTAAATATTTTTCAATATTACAAAATACACGCAACTGATACAATAAAAAATATGCAAACTAATCCGATAAAAAATAACTTCAGTGAAAATAATTTTTTCTTTTAAAAATCTTTAAACTGTAAAATACCCTTTAAAACTAATGCAAGTATACGTATCTCTCAAGTAATAAAGAGC
>NW_018247906.1:0-428 GCF_001263595.1 Phalaenopsis equestris
GCGAAGCAGCAAAACAAATGTGAAAAGGAGTTGTGGGAAAGTTTAGGACCCAGCGCGAGACCCAATTTGTGGCAGAAAAATGCCCAGGTGGTGTTAATCCACCAACACACCTATTAGGGATCCGACCCCACATAAAGAATTAAAGAGTCCTTAGTGGCCTTCTGAACCCCTCTGTTCAAAGATGGTTGAACAACTAGTCCTGATGTCCAAGGAGTTAACTATACTTTCCCAAGGTAGAAGTGGGTATAGTATGCTGATGAAAAAAGGGTAATTTGATCTAAGAGGGACATTGACATATTACCGATGTGTGAAGATAATATTTCTTGATTTGTATGGAGAGAGAAGCGTGTCCCCAGCGGAGTCGCCAGAAGCTGTTGACACTATTTTGGGGGATGGTTTGGTTCTGGGGTTGCCCGTAAGAAGCTGTC
>NW_018247907.1:0-745 GCF_001263595.1 Phalaenopsis equestris
AATCGCTTTAAAATAATGACAACATTGTAATTTTATTTTCGGCCTTCCTATAGGCCCTTTTTTGTAAGAGGTTTTTTGATGTCTCTTTCTTGTAGCCCGGTGATTTAAGTGAAATAAAATGAGACAAAGAACTCAGAAATATTCTATTTGCCTTCGACAAAGGAAGTCCTTCCCATCTTTCCTTCTCTCTTTCTATCTCTTGGTCTACGTGCTCTATTGCTCTATTCATTGGGTATGTTTAGACATATCTGGATTCAACACAACATAAAATTTTTGTCAAAAAAATCATGACTTGACGGGTTCTATGGCTCGGAATGTTGGTCTTTAAACGAGAAGCATAAAATAAATTTAAGTGCTGATGAGAAGAGTGCTTTTGTGGATGAGTGACCTGACGATTAGAGACAAAATGAGACATGAATATGTAGATGTTTTAGGTTTGACTTATGTTTAGAAAGACAAAAGTCGGCCTAAAATGACTTGACATGTATAAAAAAAGATATTAATCTTTCAGAATTAAATAAAAACATGACACTCAATAGAAAGAAAAGGATTCATGCAGTTGACCTTGCTTAATGGGATAAAGGCTTGTTGTTATTGCATTTCACTTGTCATTTATGTAGAAATCTTTGTAATTTATGTAGAAATCTTTGTATTAATATATTATTTAATTAAATGAAAAGAGTTATAATTCTAATTTTTCTACCTGGAATATAATTCTAATATTTCCTGAAAATAAACTGAAAAA
>NW_018247908.1:0-3721 GCF_001263595.1 Phalaenopsis equestris
TCATTAAAGGAGGGAGGTAAGGAGAAAGAGAAATGGTGAGATAGACAGAGTGAAGAGAGGTGGGCAAACAGAAAAACAAAGAGAGGGTGGGAGAGAGAGAAAGGGAGAAAGAGATAGAGAGAAAGTGATAAAGAGAGACGTGCGAGAGAAATAGAAGAGAACTAATGAGATCAAAAAGCGAGAGAGACGTGGAGAGCATGGTAAGAAAGATAAAGTGAGATAGAGAGAGTGAGATAGAGAGAGAGTAAGAGAGGGTGAGATAGATAAAAAGGTAACGAGAGTAAAAGAGAGATAGAATGAGGAAGAGAGGGAGAGAGTGAGCAAAGAAGGGAGGTCATATCCCTTCCACTCTCACTTTTCCAATGAGAGTGAGAGAGAGATTGGGTAGTGAGAGGTAAAAGAGGGAGAGAGAAGAGCAAGGAAGAGAAAGATAGAAGAGAAAAAGAGAGAAAGGGAGGGGAGAGAGAGGGTGGGTGAAAATGAATGAATTAGAGATAGATCATGAGGGAGAGAAAGCGAGAGAGATAGAATAAAAGAGAAGAAAAGCAAGAGGAAGTGCAGTAGTGAGGGTGGGGGGAAATGAGATAATGAAAGAGAGAGAATGAAAGATAGTGACAAAGGGTAGGGACAGAGAAAGAATGTGAGAGATTGTGATAGATAAGAATAGCTAGCGATAAAGAGAGCAAGAGAAGCAAGTAAGAGAGAGAGAGAGGGAGGGAGAGAGTGAGATGGAGTGATGCATATAAAGAGAGAGAAAGAGTGAGCATGAGAACCAAGAGAGAGAGAGGGAAAAAAAGAAAGGGAGGGATTGAGGAAATTCAGAGACAGTTGAGAGAGTAAGAGACAGAGAAGAGAGAGGGGGAGGGAGCATAAGATAGTGTGAGTGATAGAGAGAATGAGCAAAGATGCTTTCCAAAGGGAGGAAAGAGAGATAGAAGGGAAGAGATAGGATAAGAAGAAAGTAGAGAATGCAGGATAGAGATAGAGAACAAGGGAAGAGAGAGAAAGTGAGATAAAGACAAAGAGAGAGTGATAGAGGTGAGACAAGGAAGGAGTGAGAGTGAGCGTGAAAGAAAGATAGGGAGGGAGCATGAGATAAAAGAATGAAGTGAACTAAATCACACTCTCTCACGCTCTCTTCTTTACCTTGTATTTCCCTCTCTCTCTCCCTCTCTTAATATATTTCTCATTTTCTCGCTCTCCCTTCTCTCCCTCTACCTCTCTCCTACCCTCAATATTCTCTATCTCTCTTTTCTCTCTCTCTTAGTCTTTTATCTCCCTTCCTCTCTCTCCAACTCTCTCTTCTCTCCCTCTCTCAATCGCTCTTTCTCTCGTACTATCACTCCCTATCTCACTCGCACTTTCTCTCCTACCATCAACCTCTCTCTTACTCCCTCTTCCACCGCTCTCTACTTCTCCCTCTCTTTCTCTCCATTCTCTATCATTCTCTGTTCTAATCTCTCTCTGTTTCACTCTAGCATGAAAGAGGGAGGTAGCGAGAGATAGGATACGAGAGAGGATGGAGAGAGTGTGTGTGAGAGTGAGAAAAGTTAGAGAGCTACAATGAACAAGGGCAAGATAAATAGATCTAGATGGAGAGCTAGAAAGAGATCTCTCTCTCACTACCACCCTCCCTCTCTCCATCACTCATACACACTCTCACTTCTTTCAGATTCTTGTATAGCTCCCTCTCTCCCTCTCTCTTCCCTATCTTTTCTCCTGACCCTCTTTTGCTCTCTCTCTCTTCCTCCCCAAATTTCTCTCACTCTCCCTCCTTTTCTTATGCTCAATTCCCACTCTTCTCTCTCTCTCTCATCTCTCCCTCTCTTTTGCCCTTACCTCTCTCTCTATTTTTATAAACATCTCTCTTTCATTTTCTCTATTTCTCATCTCTCTAACTCTCTCTCCCTCACATGAGAAAGATAGACAGATAGGAGTGAGTGAAAGAGAGATGGGTGGATCAAGCAATCTCTCTCCCCCATCCTTCCCTCTCTTAATCTCAATCCCTTCCTCTTACTCCCCCTCTCCTGCTTTCCCTTTCTCACTCTCTCTTGCTTTTCATATCTCTCTCTTCCTCAGCATCTTTCACTCACTCTCTCTCCTTTTCTCTCTCACCTCTTTCACTATCTTTCTGGCATTTTGTGTTTCTCCTCTCTCTCTTTTTATCTTGCTATCTCCAGAAAGAGATAGAGAGATCGAGAGAGAGAGAAAAGAGAGAGGGACAAAAAGAAGGTGAGAGCATATATACATAAAGGGAGATTGGGAGAGAGACAGGTTGACAGATAGATGGAGAGAGGGAGAGAGGGAGAGAAATCGAAAGAATTAGAGTAACGGTGGGAGAGGACAGAAAGAGAGAAAAAGAGAGATAGAGGTAGTGGAAGAGAGAGATAAAAAGATAGAGAAAAGAAGGGGGAAAGAGGGAGAAATAGAGTGAGACAGAGGTAGAGAGTGAGAAAGAGAGAGTGGGACAAGGGAAGAGAGAGTGAAAATAAGAGAGAGCGCAAGATTGAGGAAGATACAAGGAGATAGAGAGAATATTGATTCACTCTCTTTCCCCCTCTATCTTGCTTCTCTAACTGTCACACTCACTCCCACAAATTATCAACCAATCTCTCCCTTCCTCACAATCCATCTCTCTCTCTCTCTCCATTCTCTCCCTCACTTTCTCTTTCTCTCTCAATATCTTTCTTCTTGTAGTTTCTCTCTCTTCCTCCCTCAATTAATCTCTCTCACTATTCTCTCTCTTGATATGTCATTCTCTTATCTCTTATCTTTCTCTATCTCCCTCTAACTATAAACCCGTCTCTCTCATTTATTCTCTAACATTTTTCCCTCTCGCTCTCTCAATCTCTTTATATCCCCTCACTCCCTTGCTTCTCCCACTTCCGATATCTCTCCCATCTCTTACATCTCTTATTAAAAGAGATGGGGAGAGACACAAGTTGATAGTTTGGCAGAGAGTGTGTGACAGAGAAGGAGAGAGAGGAGAGATAGAGAGGAAAATATAAAATAAGATATTAGAAGAGAGAGAACGTGAGATAGGTAGAAAGTGAGAGCTCTCTCTATAACTCTCCCTCTCATTGCCCTCTCACACTCTCTCACTCGGTGGAAGAGATTTAAAAGGGGAGGGAGGTCAGTAGGGGAAGTGTGAGGTGAGAGCTAGTGATAGAGAGATAGAGTGAGTGAGAGAGAGGGTGGGAGAAGGAATGGAGGTAAATAGAGGCATCAGAGAGATAGAGAAGAGAGGGTTAGAGTGTATAGTTAACTCTAGAGAGGGATAATTACAAAGTGAGGATGGAGTAAGAGAAGGGAGAGAGAAAAAAGTGATACAGAGAGAGAAAGTCACAAGTGAGATAGTGAGAAAACAAGAGTGATAAAGTGATTGAAAAGAGTGAGAGATACGGGATGAGAGAGTGATGTGGAAGAGAGGGAATGAGCAATTAAGGGAGGAAGCATAGAGCAAGAGCAAGAAGTGATATTTTGAAGAGAGGGTGTGACAATTAGAGTGGGAGAAAGTTAAACTTAGAGAGAGAATAAGAGAGAGTGAGATAGATAGAGAGAGAGATGGATAGAGATCAATAGCAAAAGAGGAGAAAGAAAGAGAAGAGTTGAGAAAAAGAAAGATTTAGAGAGAGAATAATGAATGCAAGAAGGAGTGAGTGAATTTGTAAGAGGGAGAAAGTGTGGAGAGAGAGATAGAGAAAGTGAGAGAGAGAGGACT
>NW_018247908.1:6316-7227 GCF_001263595.1 Phalaenopsis equestris
TTTTTTCTCTTGCTCTCTGACAAGAGACAGAGAGATTGAGATAGACAAAGGATGGAGGGAGTGAAAGAAGAAGAGAGCATCTATAAATAGAGAAAGACTAAGAGAGTGATAGTTTGATAAATGGATAGAGAGAGCGAGACAATCGAGAGAATTAGAGAGAGGGGGAAAGAGGACAAAAATAGAGAAAAAGGAAGATAGAGGGAGAGGAAGAGAGAGAGATAGAGAAATATAGAGAAGAGAGGGAGGGAGGGAGGAAGGGAGAGGAGAAGAGAGAAAAAGAGAGAGTGGGACAGAGAGAGCGAAAGAGAGAGATCACGCATGATAGAGGAAGAGAGAGGGAGATAGAGATAATATTGGTATCACTCACTTTACCCCCTCTATCTTGCTTCTCTCTCTGACACACACACTCTCTCTCAAGCTATAAACTATCTCCATCTATCAAATTTGTCTCCCTCACTATCTATCTCTCTATCTCTCTTTCCCTCTCACTTAACTCTTTAGCTCTCACTCTCTCACAAACTTCTCTCTCCCTCACTCACTCTTTCTCTCTCTCTTGAGCTATCAACCCGTCTCTCTTTCCCAATCTCTATCACTATTTCTCTCTCACACACTCAGTCTCACTATATCTTCTCGCTCCCTTGCTTCTCCTACTCCTAATATCCCTTACTCTCCCTCTTTTAAGAAGAGATGAGGAGAGAGTGACATGTTGATTTTTTGGGAGAGATTGTGTGTGATAAGACAGGGATAAAAAGGAGAGATAGAGCAGAGAAAGGGATATAGAGATATAGGAGAGAGGGATACTCAGAGAGGGAAAGGGAGATAGAGAGAGATTTAAATCTATAAAAAGATTAGAGAAATAGAAAGAGAAAGAAATACCATTCTCTATCCATCTCCCTCCTCTTTCACTCTCT
>NW_018247909.1:0-829 GCF_001263595.1 Phalaenopsis equestris
TAAACCTAAGGAGAGCCATCCGAAGCTTTTATCACAAATAGGAGGGAGCAAAGAGATGCTTTACTTCACAAAAAAAAAAAGGCATGAGTGGTTATTTGTGAAGAGGCGTGACACTCCAAAGCAAAGTAATCGCCCAAGCATAGTGGACCGGGCTCCACCGTTTCTAACAATTCTCCCACTTGGAGATCGGTACACAGGGTGCAACATCTCCTTCCTCAAACTGATATCCTCCACTGGTGGTGTCGCCTTTTTATTCAACATGTATCCTCCACATTGAATCATCCACCTCTATAACTCAAAGTCTATGTCTTCACAACATAAGACCAAATAAAGCTGTGCATAACTTCAATTTCTCAAAAGTAACACCCTCAGTCAACATATCAGCAGACTCCACATAGCTTTGCACCTCCAAGCTATTTCCTGGGTCACTCTTGTCTTTTCTTACAACTCCCACTGCATGGGCAACATTCTGCCTCTGCTGAAAGTCTTTTTCAACAAGTCTAGTCTTGTACCTCTTACTGACATCACGTTCAGTCTTCACCTGGTACACCCACTTGTTGTGCAATGCATTCTTTCCTGGTGAAAGTTCTATTAGGTTCCACTTTCTCAAACTTTCATCTTGCAAGATTTCTTCATATCTATCTGGTTCTTCAACATATGTCTGTGGAACAATAGGAATGGGTGTCCCGGACTCACTTTCCTCTTCACTTCCATCACCGCCCTCCACTGTGGCCTATAGTGGATTTCCTACCACATTCAAAGCCCTTGAATCCAACATCAAGTCTTCAATAAAGTTATGAACTGCCAACAATAGTGCATCTTGTGATTC
>NW_018247910.1:0-1198 GCF_001263595.1 Phalaenopsis equestris
TTAAATGATGTTTTAATATAAATAAAAAAATTTAATTCTTGTCTCTACCATTAACATTCTACGGTTACGTAATTAAGGTTGTTAAAACAATTATTTGTTCGTGAACTGCATGTCTTTGGCTCGATAATTAGACGAACCGAACACGAACAAAATTTTTGTGTTTGAAATATAAACGAGCCAAATACAGATGATATGTTTTAACGAGTCAAATACAAGCTGATCTCGAGCTCGCTCGTGTTCGGCTCGTTTACTCCTTTAGATATCATTATGGCACAAAATTTCTATTATGTGATGTTGCTTATGGACATAATGTGCATCGTTTTAATAATGTTATCATTTCATGCTATTTGATAAGGTTACATGCATTTACTAATCTTCATCATAAGTCCTTTTCGTAATATTATTGGGATTTATTTGTTGGCGTAGGACGAGGAATTAGGATTTTTTAAAGTAATTAATATGATTTTGTTTGTAATAATAAACTTTAAAGGTAATTAGTTGGAAAATTTTAGGAGTGTAAATAAATAAAATCATATAATTTTTTTAATAATGAAAACGTTTAATATAATTAAAATGCCCAATCTAACATTATACCATTAGGGCTGTGAAATTTACTCGAAGATTATGAATCGCTCAAAAATTGATTCGAATTTTTTCTTGAATTGAGATTAGTTCGAAATAAACGAGCCAAGTGACGAGCTAAATTTATGGATAGAATTTTTTTAAGCCAATTTTAGCTTGGCTCGAAATCAGATCGTCAATAACTGTAGTCATGTTAGGGTTATTAATTTGGCTTGAAGATTGTTAATCGCTTAAAAATTGATTCGAATTTTGGTTCGGATCGAGATTAGATCTAAATAAACGAGCTGAGTTACGAACCAAAATTTTGGATTGATTTTTCTTTTGAGCCAACCCCAATTCGTCTCGAAATCGGATCGTTAACAACCCTATCTTGTATTATTTATTTATTTTATAATTTCTTTTATATGCATGTGTGCGTTGTAGTTTGAATGAGGAGCAAAGTATTAATTATCAAGTTGATAGTCATATATCAAGCTAATAACCTAATTTACTTTAATACAAAGAAGTAACATTACTAGTCATACATTTGAGCTCAATTTTATTTCACTTTTTATTGCTTTGATGGAAAATTTCTTTACATTCATAAAAGAAAAGCATAAAACTAAGTTAAATGTTG
>NW_018247911.1:0-257 GCF_001263595.1 Phalaenopsis equestris
AGAGAGAGAAAGAAGCTTGTAGTTCTTATTCATTTGTTCCTCTTCGGCTGATGCTCTTGGGAAGAGAAGAGAGAGGAAGAGAGAGAAAGGAAGAGACAGAGGAAGAGATAAAAAGTGTTTTCTTGTAAACGTCGAGACGATCGACGGGTGTAATCCTCAAGCTAATAAAATTCTCTGCTTGCAATTCCTTCTAACCGTGAGCCAAAGTGCCGACCATGTTATTTTGTGTGTGCCTGTTGTTTCTCTGTTTGTGAATT
>NW_018247912.1:0-303 GCF_001263595.1 Phalaenopsis equestris
CAGCATGTGGTACATTTTTGTGCCAGTTTTTGCAACGCAGAATGGAATGATGCTCTACTTTTCGGACAGATTGTCAGTAGTCTGTCAGGAGTAGCATTTGATTGGTATGTGGAATTGCCGAATGGTTCTGTCAGGATGTTCACAGATTTAGAAGATCTCTTCATCAAGTAATTTGCTAGGGCTCGACACCATATCATTGTCGGTGATTTAGTGATCGAGAAAAAAAGAATAGATGAAAATTTAGTAGTTTACATTCTGAAATTTAGTAGATTACATTCTGCGCTGGAGGAATTTAAGCATGAA
>NW_018247913.1:0-3504 GCF_001263595.1 Phalaenopsis equestris
TGAGGTGTCATGGGAGTGGCTCTCGGTTTTGGGCTCTTCCGGCCACTAGGCTGGCTGGTCGGCCAGGGGGAGGTGACTAGGTGCTCAGGGAACCCAGAGGAATCCATCACAATAATTAAATGCAAATGTGCTTGGAGTTGGCAAAGATATCTTAAGCATGTGCATTTTTTGAAATAAGATCCCTTAATTTGGGGGACCTTTGGTCCATGGCTTGATTCAGGTGATTTCATGGTGTTTGGACTGGTCACTAAGTCCAACTAGTGGCTGTGGTGGGGTTAATTTGGTGGCCTTAGGGGGGTTAGGTCACATTTAGTGTATGGGTCCAAGTGGGTGCCAATGACCAAAACTTGGGTTTGGGCTATTTTAGCCATGTCAACTGGCCTAACTAATTATTGCATTTGGTGTAGATGATCACAAGGAACAACTTTAGTGAAGGATGGAAATGGTTTTGAGTTCAATTGGGGGGTCAATTTGAAGGAATTTTGAACTTTAATCAATTTGGTCATGTTGGGCTTGGGTCTAGCTTGGGTTAGCCTTGGGCTAAGTCCAAATTGATTATTTTAAATGGTCCAATAGGGACCTATGTATTTAAAGTATGTGAAGTTGCTCGAGAACTCAACTCGCAGACAGTTCTTTGCGAATTTGGACCCAGAATTCCGACTAGCTTACTTGCGATCTTTCATGAGTGATTGATTGTTTATGGCATTAAGTTTTATTTTAGTATCAAGTGTGATGGACTATTTACTATTATGTATTGGTTTTTACGTCCACCATGCTACCATCTCTGTATTGTTACAATTGACTCAAGTTATTGTTTATCATGTTTAAAAAGATATCATTTTCCATATTTTATAGAATGGATGAAGAACAACTTAAAAAGATATTGTAGGTAACTGATAGTTGGACACTCCATTGCAATGCGTAAGCTGAAGGAAAAATATATTGAAAGTGTTTGTTTTGTTCTTATTGTGGTACCTAAAGTTTAGGTGTTGTATATGTAAATATATTGGAAGTGTTTGGTATGTATGTAAATGCACCAAATAGAAGAAAAAATTTTGGGGTCAGCAACTCCCATTTAGGTGAGATTGTTGGCCATTCATGAAATCTACTTGCACACCTGAAAGATATAAAGTAAATTCTCGTCCATTCACAGAGCTGCATTTGAGTAAGCTAATTAGCTAAAAGATATAAAGTAAATGCTACCTTTTGGGATGATCATGTACTGGTTGTTATTCAATTATGTGGAACTTCTTTCGTATGGGAACTTCTTTCATATGGGTTGCAAACTTATCTTAAGTTATTAAATATCCATAATTTTTTGTTGCTTATGCGGGTCATTTTGACATGAATGTTAATATAAATGATCTTTGCAACTGAAAGAAGTTATTAGGTGATAATATCCATATGCTTCCAATGGTGATGATGCGACATATTTAGATGGCCAAGTTATTCTTAGGTAACAAGTGTTGTCATTACCACTAGCATTTATGGATACTAATCCAAGGATATGCAATTCCATGTCATACTTAAGCCAGCACAATGGAGGGCTCTATCTGAGTTGGGCATTGGGCATCGGTTTAACTGCATTATTACAGCTATTCTTTTGGTATTATTTTCTTTATTTCCTTTAGTTTTTTACTGATCTACTCTCTATTTAATAATTGTAGGATGATGAGCTCCAGGTATTTAGGGAAGTCCGGGTAAGTGATGTGTCGCTGCGGGCTACTATCATTGTTACTCACATTACATCGGCCACATAGCTATGCGCAGCAATTCTACAAGTACCCGTAGTGTGCACACGGACAGGAGGACTGGAATTTCTTCAGGTGGGCCGATAGTACATTCTTTTCTATAATATCACAACTGGACACCACTGCTAGGAGTTCAACGATATCATAATTTGAGAACACCATTTGTGGTTCGAGTGCTTCCATTTCTACGTAATCCTAGTCGGACAGGTTTGCTCGGGGTTCTGGGGTGTCAGAACAGGGCAACATTCGTCATGTTATGCTTCTACATTTTAAAGTCAATATTTTCATTTTTTTCCTTGTAATTTTAACAATGTTATTTTTTCTTTTTCTTTTTTGGGTCTCATGATACTCAATATTAGTGTGTTAAGGTGTATTTCACTTTTGTATATGTAACTTTTCTTCTTTGATGTGATCAGAATTATTGGAGTGATATAAATGTAACCCAACTCTTTTGTATTTTCATGTCTTAATATTTGAACTTTAATTTTATAAACTTTTCACATTCCATATAAATTAATGTTATGTTACAATTTTTGGATGATCAGCATGTGTCAAATAAGTCTGAAGGGGGTTAATTGGTTCTAAAATATCTAACATATATACATTGTCATTTTGTTGAGAAAATTACAACTTCTGCATGATAGATTGTTCATTTAACTAAAAAAATCTGTAAATCAGCTGTTTACAAAATGTATAACCCAAACAACTAAACATCTTATCCAAAATAGGGGCAGAATAGTCATTTATCCAGAATCACCTGTTTTTCAAACACACAAACCAAACAATCAGACAGCTTATCTAGATCAGCTACTTATTGATACAAAAAAAAAATATATGTATTTTTAGACCCATATTTTATACCTATTTTTTTATGATATTACACTTTCATGGAAGATATTTTGATGTTTTCTTGTAGGTTGCTGATTTTTAGGGTTTAAAGAAAGAAGAAAGCAAAAGGGATGAAATTTGGAGACAAAATGACGTTTTTGAAGAAATGCTCAGCGCTAGCAGCGCCAAGGTCAGCGCTGACGGCGCAGAGGCAGTACCAACAACGCAGAACAAATCAACGCGAAGATTTTTTACTCAGCACCGATGGCGCAAAAGGTGGTGCAGACCCCGTTTCTAGAAGGTTCAATGTATTTAAACAATTTTTTGAAAAGTTTTTGGAGGCACCTCTTAGAGAACCGACCTTGGGCTCTATTTGAGGCTGAATTTCATCAGAAAAAATGATCCTCTATGTTTTTCACTCCTCTACTTTTATTTTTTACACAACATCATTCCATTCCACTTCCATATTGGAGTCAATTAGTGATTTTGTTTTCATAGTTTAGAGTTTTTTTGGTGAGATTTAGTCTAAAAATTTTTGTAAGAGTGTTGGAGAAGAAAAAACTGATAGATATCTTATTCTTGCATTTCTAAAGAAAGGTTGTAAGAGTGTTGGAGAAGAAAAAAATGATAGATATCTTATTCTTGCATTTCTAAAGAAAGGCTACAAAGGATTTGCTTTGAGAAAGAGTTTTCAGATAAATATTGTTTGTTTACAGTGTTGTATGAACTTTCTTTTATTTATAAAATTTGTGTTTTGTTATTTCTTTCATATGAAGTCTGAGTAGTTCCTTCTGTATTTCTCTCTACTCTGAGATATGGTGAAATGAAGAGATAATATGAATGTGCCAATATTAAATTGTAAAATAAATTGTGATAATTTTTCAACTCCAAACTTAATTTACTTTTTGATCTGGTCAATTGAATT
>NW_018247913.1:4199-55072 GCF_001263595.1 Phalaenopsis equestris
TAAATATAAAGTCCATTATTACTTGATAATGATACGTATACTTGCATAGAATCTGAATATTAATTGATTATATTTAATTAAATTTTACACAATCTATCGCAACAAAAAAGTCGGATCACCTATCAACAGCTTATCAAGATAAGCAGCTTATCTGGATAAGCTGGATAAGCTGTAGCTGCCCCAAAAATAGTATTTTAGCATCTTTGTTAAATGAGAAAAACATGAATCAAATGAGGTTCCAAACACCGATGTATCATTCATGAACACTTCTATCCCTTTCTCACTCAAGTCACAAAAAATAAATATCATGCACCTTTAAAAAGTAGCAGGTGCATTACATAACCTAAAGGATATTTTTCTAAAAGAGAAAGTCCCATAAGGGCTTGTAATGTAGTCTTTTCTTGATCCTTAAGAGCTATAGGTATTTGATGATATCCAAAATATCCATCAATAAAAGCAAAAGTATTGGTGACCTGCTAACCTATCTAACATCTGAAAAGTAAAGAAAGAGTAATCTTTCCTAGTGACTGAATTCAATTTCCTATAATCAATACAAATTCGCCACGCAATGACATGTTTAGTCAAAATTAATTCATTATGTTCATTTATAGATACTGCCACTCTCACTTTCTTAGGAACAAATCTTATAGGACTAACCCAAGCACTATCTGATATAGGATAGATATTACCTGCATCAAGACACTTAAATATCTCCTTTTTAACAACTTCTTTCATAATTCAATTTAATCTTCTTTGAGGATCTGCCAGAGGTTTATTATTATCTTCCGTCATGATCATATGCATACAAATTGAAGGATTAATTCCTTTAATATCTACTAAGTTCCATTCGAAATCTTTCTTATAATTCTTCAAAATTTTCATTAATTTTTTTCTCTTGTAATTGAGTCAAATCTTAGGATATGATGACAGTTAATGTAAATGATTTCCTTAAATAAGTATATTTTAAATGTGTAGGAAGTACCTTCATCTCAAGTTCAAGAGATTCCCCAAAAGAAGGAATGAGTAGGTTACTGACTTGTGTTACATCTAAAATATCAAGCCTCTCTAGAACAAATTTTAAATTTTTAACATTCAATATATCCAACTTATCTTAGAAATCAACATCTTTGTAATTATTTATCTCCTATTCAACAAATTTAACTTTACAATCCTCTCAAAAATGGCTACTGTACAAATAATTAAGTTTATCCAAAAACATGTATCTTCATTTCCTTTAGCGGGATATTTCATAGACTTTAACATTAAATGTAACTTCATGATCATTTACTCTCATTGTTAATTCACATTTTTGCACATCTATTATAGCTCGTCTGATAGCTAGGAATGGTCTTCCTAAAATAACTGAAATTTATTTATCTTACTTCATATTTAACACAATGAAGTCAAAAAGGAAGATAAATTTATTCACTTTAACTAATACATCTTCTATAACCCCCTTTGAATAACTTATCAATTGATCAACCAACTGAATCGTTACAGTAGTTGGAGAAACTTCTCCCAAACCCAACATTCTGAAAATAAATAAAGGCACAAAGTTGATGCTTGCTCCAAGATCACATAAAGCTTTTCCAAAAAGTATTTCTCCTATTGTGCAGGGAATAGTAAAACTCCAAGGATCTTTAAGTTTTTGAGGAAGCTTTTTCTGAATTTTAGCGCTACACTCCACACTAAGTGTAACTGTCTCATAATCTCCAAACTTTATCTTCTTATTAAGAATTTCCTTCATAAACATTACATAACTCGACATTTGCTCCAGAGCTTAAGAGAAAGGAATATTGATAATTAATTTCTTAAATATTTCTAAAAATTTTGAAATTTGTCGATTCACCTTCTATTGTCAAAGTCTTTGAGAAAATGAGGGTGGTGATTTTTCTACGTTAATCTTAGTACGAGAGAGTGGTTTTTCCAAATCCTTGAAAATATGCTCTTCAGATTTTTCAGTTTCCACGGTCTACTTTCCAACTACATATTTCATCTCTCTTCCACTTCTTAGTTGTACACCTTTAACTTGCTCACTATTCTTCTCCTTAGGGTTTATTTCAGTGTTTATAAAAGAGTTCCTCAAAGATTGCTAAATGAGTTAGCAATTTTTCCTAATTGATTCTCTATATTCTTTATTGCGGCCTCTTGACTTTGCAGTTGATTTCCCATTTGCAACACAACCTCCTCCAAAGATGACTTCTTTTTCTTAAATTGTGGATTAGTGTTAAAGTTATGAGTATAAGAATTTCTATAGTTGGTACTACCCTAGTTATTCTAGTTTTTTAAAGGATTTCCTTGATTATTTCTGCATTATTGGTTTCCCCCACCAGAATTATTATTCGAGTTAAAGTTAGGATGGTTCTTTTAACTTGGGTTATAGAAGTTGGAATAAGGGTTGTAAGGACAATTGTTACTTACATTTAAAGTCTAAAATGATGAAGTGTTAGAATCAACCACTTATACTATCAATTTTTTCTCAGTTACTGAAGATATCTGAGTTTAGTTAATTCTAAATTGATCTAACTTGTTAGATATAACTGCTACCTAAGAAGTAAGAATTGAAAGCAGGTCTATATCATGAACACTATCTACCTTTCTTGGATTTACTCTTTCATAAAGCCATTGAAAATTATTAGTACCCTTTTCTTCAATTAAAAGGTAAAACTTCATCAGATGGCTTTGACATGAGTGAATCACCAGCGAAAGCATCAATGATAGATCTAAGGGAACTATAACAAGTTTGAATGATTAACCAATCGAGCAAAACATGATGTGGACACTTCCTAAGAAATTCCTTAAATCTTTCCCATGTTTCATTTATTGACTGATTTTCATATTGACATAATGAAGCAATATTATTTCTATGTTTTGCAACTTTTGAACGTGAGAAATATTTAGAAAGAAATTTGTGAGCTAAGTCATCAAAAAATTTGATAGATCCAGTTGCTAATAAATTCAACCATATTCTAGCTTTATCTCCTAAGGAAAATGAAAAATACCAAAGTCTAACATTGTTATTTAACACGATGTTATATCAAATGTAGTGCAAAGTTCTAGAAAACTTGCTAAGTGTAAATTTGGATCCTCAGAAAGAGTTCCCCCAACTGGCTGTTCGGCACCATTTGGATAAAAATAAGTTTCAATTCAAATGTGTTAGCTTATATAGCAAGAGTTTGAATATTTAAGTTAATTTTATCTGTGGTAGGATTAGTGTAATCCCTTAATGATTTATGCATATTATGATGTTCATTATCTAAATTATTATGTTGAATATTCGTCATTTTTCTACAAACTGGTGAAGTCCTTTCTATTTTATAATCCTTCTAATTTTTCTCTCTAGTTCTAAATCATAGGGTACAAGTCCCGAAGATCTTGCACTATGCAACACATCTAAAGATTCAATGAGTAAATTTCACTAAAACACACTAAACAAACACTCAAATATTAAAAATCTGTTTGTTGCTTTATTTTGTTTTTTTTATTTTCTTATTGTTTTTTTCTTAATAAAATAAACAAAAACTTACACAAAGAATCTACAATAGGATTTTCCAAATCTAAGTCTAACTAATTGAACTAAAATTTTCCTAAGTCAAATACATCGCACTTCCCCGACAACAATGCAAAAAACTTGATTGTCTCTTGGCCTAACCTAGTGCCTATGGATGAACTATTTGAAATCTTAAATAGGTATATAAATTTTAGAACTTTAACTGAACAACAATGAAGTAGTAAGCACTAGGATTTTCACGCAAGTATACATATCGTTCAGGTAATATCAGATTATTGAGTCCAGATTATCAATCCCGCAGGGAAGGCTGTGGTTTACACCTAAGAGAAGTTCTAGCCTACTATAATCAGTCTTAGTCTGGAAGTATAGTTGATCTAAGTTATGCTAGTTAATCCTACTAATCTATCACTAATTCTATTGATTTACTCCCAATATAATTCTACTAAAGCTAATTAAATTGAGAAAGATCAAAATATAAAAACTACCATTCCCTTGTAATGACATAAGTAATGTGTATAGAAATGGAACATTTAGAATAAAGATTGTAGTAAATGACAAATAAGAGCAAACCTCTTCTTTACCCTTTTTCGAATGCATAAGGAACTTTAGCTCAAACTTTGTTAGTGTTCCTATATGTCACTCTAGAAACCCCAAATTGAACCATCAAAGCCTATTTTCTTATCTATTTCCATTGCCTTATGGACTATTTTTCCTTCATCCACTAGAGCAATATTTTTTTCTCGTAGTTGTTAAAGCCACAACTCTCTCAAGTCATTATTGATTCACAACAAATTTTAACATATCACTTAGCTAGAATGATAAGTAAAGTAAGAATAAAGTAAAACCATCACTTTAATGATTAAAAACGTATTCTAAATAACAAGATATCCTACACATACTACTAATTCATCACAAGAGAAGGGTATAAAGGATCTACTCACAGTGCAAGAAGAAAACACTACAATTCATCTTCTTATAATAAAACAAATTCATAGAAAATGATTTTACAACTAATACAAGACAATGTAAAATGAAACACTTAACTTTCTTCTTAAAAAAAGAAGTGATAACTCCACACTAAGTGATCTCCAAATGTTCCTTGCACTGATAATATTATTCCTTTACAAAATTCTCTCAAATGTCTCTAAGAAAATGCAAAAACATATAAACTCTATATCTAAACTCTCATTTTCTGCACCCTTAGACTTTTTCTCTGTCATCCACCATGATCCTCTTCTCGTTTGAATTGATTTTCATGCTAATTAACTCCCAAATTTGTGCCTGATCAACTGCAATAACTGTCTTAGACAGTTATGGCACTAAGGCCCCATTGTCTCTGTTTGTCAGATAAGACTGACGTCTAGGTGCTGCTGGACTAGCGCCAAGGCCCTAGGGTAAAGCGAAGGCCCCATGTATAGCCAAGGCTGACGCCTGGGTGCCAGTGTGCAGAAAGCACCTTGTTCCCCACTTGCTTCGTTTTGCCTTCGTTTCACTCCATTTCCGCTCGAATCATCATACCTGTTATACCTGAAATAAAAACACAAAAGATACCTTTCTTTAAAATATAATTTTATCAAAAACAATTATTAAATAAAAATTAAATTGAACATGTTAATATTTTTTATGTCGCTATCTCAGGTTAGTGTGAGGAAAAAATATTACATCAGGACTCCGAACGTAAAATTACGTGCGGAGTCTAATAAAATCACAAAACATAATAACACGGGAGAATATTCCCCCGTGTTATTCATGCGTTATTGTGTTCTAGGTATATTCCTCGTGTTATAATAGGATAATAACACATCATTAATATTTGAATAATATACAATAATATTTGAATAATACGGGAAATTTTTTTCTATGTTAGTGGGCCCTTTTTTTTTTTTTTTTTTTTTTTTTTTGAAATAATATTTGAATAATACGGGGAATTTTTTTCTATGTTAGTGGGCCCGAGGAGTTAGAGTGAGAGATGGAAAGCATTGTAGGATCTGTTTCCCTAGGATTTCAATAGGAAACCCTTGGTTCCTCTTTTCTTCCCCCTTCCGCGCTTTCCAGGTTCAGTAGAAATGGCTCACACCTCTGAAACATCTGAAGTTCCTCCCGGAAACCAAGAAAAGGTCGATGGGGATGTGGAAATGGAGGTTAAGGACGAGGGAACTCTTCCGCCGTCTGAGGTGGATGTTATCGGCCAGCCTCTGGACGAGCAAGCACTGCGAGTAGCCGAGATCGTGCGCAGTTTCCTCCAGATGACACAGACGGCAGGAAGCAGCGGCGCCGAATCGCCAGCGGGGGACCGTTGCAAGGCCATGATGGAGGTGGTTCTCAAGGGGAACGGGAAATGGACAATTTCTAAACTGGAAAGTGAGCACAACCACTCACTCATTGATGCCTCTTCCGGCGATGGAAGCTCTAAGATGGCATTTTCAATTGGAATGGTGTTCGATTCTGTGGAGGCGGCAAAGGCTTCTTACTATGCTTACGGTGACAAAATGGGGTTCAGGGTACGGACAGGGTCGAACCGTCGGTCAGCGGGCAATAGGACTCTCGTCATGCAGAGATTTTTGTGCTGGAGAGGAAGCTACCTAATGCAGAGACGGAATTTGGAGACGAGTACTTGGAAGAGGAAGAGAGGGCCTTACAGGAAGAGAGGTAAGCAGTTGGAGGAGGTAGAGGAGAAGAAGGATGGTGATGGGGATTTGGTTGAGGTGGTAGATGTCGATAGCTTTTCTAACAAGGTATGTGTGGCAGATGATGATTTTGGGGCTCATGTGGAGAGCAGGCCTTCAGTTCAAAGCTCAGAAGGTGGTGATTTTGGAGCTGAGATAGGGAGCAGTGCTTTAATGAAAAGCACAGTTTCATCTGATGACACAAGGACACCCGGAGCAGAGGTGAAAAATGGGGGGCAGACATCTGCAACATCTGTTTCTGCACAATCTAAGCTGTTGAGGGAGCTTGGTGTGAGAGTATATAGGTATTCTTCTGATGAGAAGAGAGACATAATTCTCAGGTACTTGATGAAGAAGAACAACCGTCAATCTGGGGAAAGAACCATAAAGGTGTTGTTTTGGGATGCGCTAATTTCTTGCTCTTGTGATGATTTGATTCAATTTTTTGATATTCACGATTGATTTGGTTCTGTATGAGTGAAATTAAGATCCGTGTAATTTGTTGGATGAATGACTAGTGAATGTGCATTTTTTTGTTCTGTTTCATTTGATTATCTGGCGGGAAATGATTTATCGGGAGGTGCATTACATGTGTTTTAGGTTATTATTGTGATTTTATTTACCCCATGATACTTCTGCAGTTTTTTACGACTCAACCTCCTGGAGAAAATTTCCAGCAACAACAGACTATTCCACAACAGCAAAATATTCCGCAACAGCACGATGCTGGTGGAAATTTTATTGGTTGGTTGCCATTGCAGGTATTCCTTTTTCCTTATTGTGACAACCATGAATCTTAAAATTTACCATCTAAATACATCATTATATTTTATCAGCTTTTTTGGCGATCAACTGCTTGTTTGAGTTTAAATAATCATACTATCCAAAAAAAAAAATTTTTTTTTACGCAACAGATTAATTGTACTCTGGTACTTGGAAGCTGTTATAGAATTGTGTAACTAGTATCCCTAAAAACTGGCCTTTTCTTACGTGTTGATATTTGGGAGCAGTATCTGTGTAAATATCTTAATTTTTCCTGGGTAGAGGGTAAATTTTCCGTTTTTTTTTTTATACTCTTGTCAATTGAACTATATTACTAAGTTCATTTACTTTTGAGATCTGCAAAATAAATCGAAAGGTTGATGAGGAGGTTGGGAATGAAAATGTGGAAAGAATTTGCTAGTATAACAGCCTATGGAGGATAGTTTATAAGTCAAACTTGGTAATTGATGAAATTAAGATTCAGATTAGTAAATGAAGACATCAAGTGAAAATGAAAATTTGCCCTTAGATGTGTTGGAAAATAAGGAAGGATACATTGAAAAATGATTAGGTTGGACTGCTAAATTTAGATGGTTTGGATATGTAACATGATTAATAGAAAATGCAATTTGTTCACTAGATTATGCTTGCATTTAAAGGATTAGAATAAAAATTAGGTAGACTTGAGGTAGCATTGATAGTAAATATTTAAAAAGATCAGCATAAAATACGTTTAATGCCTCGTGGACTCTCAATAAAAAAATGAATAGAAAAATGAGGACTTATTAATTGGCAAATAGAAAATTGTTCATGTTAGAGGAGCTGTGGGAGTAGCATGTAGTTAAGATCCAATAATGGTTATTAAAACTAGCCGGTTTGGATATGTACGATAAAAATGCAGAAAATGCAATAAGTTGAGTAGATAAACTTATTGAAGGATTATAAAGAAATTTAGGTAGACCTTAGGTAATGTTGATAGAAATTGTTAAAAAGGATTAACATATCATGGTTAAACACCTCATGCAACACTCAATAAAACTGAATAGAAAAATTTGAACGCATAAAGTCGAGCGTAATGGCTGGAAGGAATCGCATCCACCCATAAGTTTACTGGATCAGTATAGAAATCAAACAGAATATTTTTAGATGCCTTCAAAACTTATTTTTGTAATAGCAAAGCTCCCTCATTTATAACCAAAGTTTAAAAATATAATTAGTAGGTATATTTGACTAATAAATGACAAGGATAACGTCACAGTGGCATCTTGAAGATTATGGGAAGTTGAAGTTTTGCAATCAATAACTCAAGGGATTTCTAGTAGATGTTTGATGATTAAGAGTCACGAACTTGCAATACTAGACCACAAATAAGATCAAACAAGGCTTACAATCATGCGAATTGAATTGAGGAGTGACAAAGGAATTCCATAATTGAAAAGATTATAATGAGTGAATCCACGGGGACCGAAAATCTTTCAGGCAAATGCTTAAAAAATTTTGAAAACATGAAGTTCCTTAGTGTAAAGAGTCATATCAACTTTTTGGCTTGAAAAAATTAAGCTGATTTTCATCAATTAGAGCTGGGTATAATCATTGAGTTTTTTGCAGAGAGCCTTGAATCATCTGTTGGCCTTTATTTCCACTTTACTACCTGTCTCGGTATCCCATCAGTTTTGGATATGATTTCATCTTCAATACTAGCTTTAGGAACAAGTTTATGATGAATATTTTAGATTTGTACAGATAATATGCTATATATAAATGTCGAAAGAGGGGAAGAAAAAAGAGAAATCAGAGCATTGATTAACCTTACTTGATATAAAGTCAAATTAAATGCATAAAAAATTAATTAATATCAAATGTTTTTTGAGATATCCATTTTTTCGGTGAAATTTATTTATTTATTTTGTTTAAACAATAAAATATGGGAGAAATAAGATTTACTATTAGGGAAATACTGATTTGGGTTGATATTGTTGCGCCAAGAATTGAGCTGTCCACGCTGGGCCGTCCGGAAACAATCCAATCGCTCCGCAGGTGGGCCGGTCTTTGTCGGGTGAAGAAGCAGAGCGGGCAAGGCGGGCCGCAGAAGCAAATCAGGAGAGTGTGGGGTCCACTAGGGCTATAATCGCACATTCAAGGAGGAGAAATTAAAGGATTTTGGAGGGAAAGTTGGGAAGGAAAATTTTTGAAATGTTGTGAGGGGATTCTATTAATGGGAATGACCTGTGGTTTGCTTTTTGTCATGCATGTTTTTGTTGGCTGTTGTTTTTACTTCTTTTGGTGGTGTTCATAGCGGCGTCTAGGGTTGAGAGAGAGCCGATCTACCTCTCGAAAAGTAGATATCATTTTATCTTGCTTGTTTGCATTTGTTTTTGGTAAGAGCAACCCTCATTTAATTTTATTTTCATCTCTCTATTATCGTTTCGCCATTTTTGCTTGCTGCATTTGAGTTTGGAGCGTATCAAATTGATATCAGAGCATAGATCTTGGTGGGATAGGAACAAAGAAAATAAATGGGCTAGAATGAGAGGTAGGATAAATCAAGTCAAGAGTGGAAGAGATGTTTGCCACCATCAAGGACATGTTTTCTTCCATTGAAAGTTGAATGGAGGATGTATTTGAAAGCATAGGAGAAATGCGGGGAGATGATGAAAAAGCTAATGAAGATGCAATTCAAGACTGTGCCTATCGCTAACCAAGGGTTGATCAGAGAATCCTTCGCCAGGTCAAAAGGGATGGAGATCGAGCAAGAAGACAATGAGGTAGACATAATCTACCTACAAAAGTGTCCTCCTAGGACTCCGAGAGGAGGGTGAGTGGAGACTTTCCATGGAGGGGGATGAGCCATAAATTGGAGGAGAGATGGTGTAAGGTGCACAGAAGAGCATGATGGAGGAAGGAGGGAATCGGGAATTGGGTATGCTCATGACCGAAGTAGGGAGTTCCACTCCAGATACATGGGGAGAAATACCGGAGGAAGAGGAGGTTGGAGTGGAGATGCAAGGGTTAGAAAACTAAGAATGTCAATCTTTGAAGGGGAGGATACACATGGTGGGTGTATCTGGTGAAGCGATACTTTGCAATCAATGGGTTAACTGAGGAAGAGAAGTTCATGGCAACGAGATTATGCTTTGAGGGAAAGGCGTTAGCGTGGTTTTAGTGGATGGAGGCAAGGTATTTAATGCACTTATTGGAGGAGTTTAATGATTGTTTGTTGGAGTGTTTTCAAGTCGTTCGGGAAGGAGACCCACACGAGCAATTCTATGGTTTGACTCGGGAGGTGACTGTTATAGAATATCGGGAGAAGTTCAAGCTCTTGTCAGAAAGGTTAAGGTGGTTTTTTGCAGCAGGTCCGAAATGAAACTTCTTGAAAGACCTAAAGCTCTACATACAAATAGTCATCCATTCTTTAAGACCGCGAGGTTTGAGGGAAATGATGGAGCTCGCCCTGTTGATGGAGGATAAGAAACAGGTGAAAAAGACCAAAAATTGTGATAACACTGAGGATTCTATAAGAGCCCCTTGACAACCATGCATCGAGGACCCAGACAATGTCATTTTAGAGAGACGTCGATGGAGAAAAATTCAGGAACACGTCTCGGGAGTAATTTCAAGTGCCTCACAAATGCTGAGTGTAGGATAAAAGAGCAAAATGATTGTGTTACTACCGCTGTGATGTGAAATATGCCCCAGACCATCGTTGTAAGGAGCGCACCCTTCAAACTCTATTAGTTCAATAGGAGGATACAAAGAGGAATCAGAGGAGAACGAGGTGGAGGAGCATCTGCATTTGGATGTGGCGGAGGTGTCCCTCAATTTGGTGGCGGAATTTACCCTAATCAGGTCGAGTAGAAGCTAGGGTTGGAGCTGGCGACTACAAGGAGCTTTGGCATTATGATTGGGATAAGGAAGGTCGAGAAAAGTCGGGAAATTTGCAAGGAATTGGTGCTGACACTAAATGACTTGCAGGTGGAGGGCTTCCTACCCTTAGATTTGGGTAGCACAGACATGGTTTTGGGGATGAAGTGGTTGCGAACACTTTGGGAGATGAAGGTGGATTGAAAGTCCCTGACGATGGAATTCCATGTGGAGGGTAAGAAGGTGATGCTAAGAAGAGATGCTAGTTTGTGTAAAACTATGGTGTCCCTCAAACTATTCAAGGGGCAGGGCTTGATTATTTGGTGGAGTTGCAGAACATTGAGGAGATTCGAGATTTAGAGTATGTTTGGGGGCAGCTTATAAGTGCGGGGGCGTTTTTTGAAAACACTGCGATACCGTTTGGATCGCGCATTTTGCTTGCTTATCCGAAAATGCGGTTCCATCTTTACACTAAACTCAGGCCGCAGGTCAAACCCTGCGGTCGACTTGCAGGGGGCGTTTCAGGATAAATCGCCTATCCTGAAACACACAAGCTGCCCCAAACGCACCCTTAGAGTTGACAGAGTTTCCTGAAGGAGTCTAGCAACTCCTAAAGCAGTTTGCAGACATCATTCAACATCCAAGCTGGTTACCTCTCTCGAGGGAGCACGAGCACGCTGTTACATTAAAGGAGGGTGTTTCCCCTATCAGTGTCAGACCATACAGGTACCCATCATATTCAGAAGGATGAGATAGAGAAGCTGATTCGAGAGATGCTCGAGGCTTGGATCTTCAGGCCTAGCGTGAGCCCTCTTTCTAGTCCAATCCTATTGCTGAAGAAAAAGATGGTAGTTGGAGATTCTGTGTGGACTACCAAGCTTTGAAAAAGAAGAAAATGTTTGATAAGTTTTCTATTCCTGTAATTGATGAGTTACTGGATGAGCTTTATGGGGCAGCTATTTCCTCAAAAATTTTTTTTAAGTTGGGATATCACCAGATCAAGATAAATATAGCGGATGTGCACCAGACAACGTTCATGACACATGAAGGACATGATGAGTTCTTAGTGTTGTTGTTTGGCCTTAACAATGCCCGAACGATATTTCAGTCCCCTCATGAATATGATTTTTCAACCTTACCTCCGGATATTTGTTCTGATTTTCTTTGATCACAATCTACTTTACAGTCTGACAGAGGTAGAACATTTGGTGCACCCATGGATTGCCTTGGAGACTTTGAGGGAGCACCAATTGTATGCCAACTTTAAGAAATGTTTATTTGCACCGTTGCATGTTGAGTACCTAGGATATGTGGTGATCAGAACAAGAGTCGTAGTGGATTAGTCTAAGATTGAGGCTATGGTTGATTGGCTCTTACCAAGGAGTTTGATGGAGTTGAGAGGATTCCTAGGTCTCACTGGCTACTACTGGAAGTTCTTGAGAGGATATTACACGATATCATGACTTTTAAAGGAGCAGTTGAAGAAAGACAATTTCAAATAGGGGGAAGCAACAACACAGACATTTGAACGTCTGAAGAGGGCCATGAATAGCATTCCAGTATTAGCAGTTCCAGATTTCAGTAAATCATTTGTAGTGGAAGCAAATGCGTCAGTGTACGGATTGGGAGCAGTGCTCATGCAGGAACAACGACCGATTGCCTTCTTCAGCCAAGTTCTTATGGGCAGAGCAAGGCTGAAATCAGTATGAGCGGGAATTGATGACGATTGTCTTGATTATTCAGAAGTGGCGGCTCTACATGTTGAGACGACATTTTTTGGTCAGGACAGACCAGAGGAGTTAAAGTATCTTATGGAGCAATGGATGGTGACTGAGGAGCATTGAAGATGACTATCCAAACTCGGGGGTGTGATTTCGATATTCAGTTTCGACTAGGATTGGAGAACAAAGCAGTTGACGCACTGTCGAGAAAGGTGGAGGAACCCCAATTGACGGTTGTATCAATACCCTTGGTCCTAGATTGGTATATATTGAGATAGGAGAGCGAATGGAATGAGGAGCTGAGGAAGATAAGGACCGAGTTACTACAGGATCCTAACAGTCATCCAGGATATACATTGAAGGGGCTGCAACTGCTCCACCAAGGGCGATTTATGCTACCCAAGACATCAGTGTATTCCCAGATTATTGTAAGAGTTTCATGGTAGTGTGATCAGGAGACACTTTGAGGTACAAAAAACCTACAATCGTTTAGCAACAGAGCTTTATTGGATGGGGATGCACAAAAACGTCGAGGATAAAGTGACAAAATGCGATGTATGTCAGCGACACAAGTACTTGATCACGACAACATAAGGTTTACTACAACCACTATCATTGTCGGGAAAGATTTGGAAAGAAGTGATGATGGATTTTATCAAGGGGATACCACAGTCAGAAGGGTTCACAGTAATCATAGTGGTCGTGGGTCTCCTAAGTAAGTATGCACATTTCATTCATTTATGACATTCCTATATGACGGTCTAAGTCGCGATGGTGTTTATCCGGGAGGTGTCGTTTGCATGGAGTGTCGAAATTGATAGTATCGAATAGGGATAGGTGTTTCTCAGCCACTTCTGGAAAGAACTATTTAAGTTGCAAGGGACAATTCTTAATAGAAGCACCGCATATCACCTCCAGACTGATGAGTAGACGGAGGTGGTTAACAAGAATGTGGAGACATACGTGCGTTGTTTTGTATCTGATATGCTGAAGCTATGGGTCAAATGGATTGTGTGGGCCGAATATTGGTATAACTCATCGTACCACACCATATCACAAATCACTCCTTTTAAGATATTATATGGGTGAGATCCACTTTACTTGGTACATTATGAGCATGGAGTCACACTAATCTCCAGCGTCGATCAGTACTTGGAGGAGAGGGACAGGTTACTAGTAGAGCTCAAGGGGCATTTACTAAAGTGCTCAACAAATCATGAAAAGAAAAGCGAATGAACATAGGAAAGAGGTGCATTTTGAATCAAGGGAAATGGTTTACTTGAATCCGAGGCCCTACCAATAGAAGACATTGGCCAAGAGGAGCAAGAAATTTTCACCGTGATACTGTGGACCATATAAGGTGATGACATGCATCGGGGCAGTGACTTATCCTTTGAGGTTACCACCATCGTCCGTACTACACCCGATCTTCTATGTTCTATAACTGAGACGTGCGATTGGAGCTAATATTCCTTCATCTGCACTGCTGCTGACGCTGACAGAATACTTGGAGGTGTTTCTGGAGCCGTTGCAGATCGAAGCAGTGTGCCGAGGGGTAGGGGAGCAAATGAGCTATTAGTTAAGTGGAAAAGGCTGCCTAACTATGAAGCAACATGGGAGTCTTACGAGGTAATCCACAAGCAATTTTCATTTTTTCAGCTAGAGGACAAGGTCCTTTTTTGAAAAGGGAGTAATGTTATGCCCAGAATTGAGCCGGTCCACCTTAGACCAGCCGGAAACAACCCAACCGGCCCGCATGCGGGCCAATCATTGTTGCGTGAAGAAGCGGAGCGGACAATGCGGGCCATCGAAACAAATCGGGAGAGGGTGGGGTCCACGAGGGCTATAATCACATGTTTAAGGAAGAGAAATTAAAAGAGTTTGGAGGGAAAATTGGAAGGAAAGTTTTTGAAATGCTGTGAGGGGATTTCATTAAGGGAAATAACCCAGGACTTGCTTTCTTTATGCATGTTTTTGTTGGCCGGTGTTTTTTCTTTTTTTGGTGGTGTTCCTGGTGACGTCTATGGTTATGGGAGTGTCGATCTACCTCTCCAAAATGAGATAATTATTGTATCATGCTTGTTTGCATTTGTTTTTCGTAAGAGCATCCCTTATTTGATTTGTTTCCTTCTATCTATCGTCGTTTTGCCATTGTTGCTTGCTGATTTTGCGCCTTGAGTGTATCGTACATCAATGCACTCTAATAGAGGACTTTTTTGGGACCAATCTAGTTTTAATAATATGCACACCTAAAATTTGAATCCCCATAGATATTCCCTTTATTTTGAACTTAGAGATTATGGTCAAAGCTTCCCAGAAGAACATTATTCTTATGGTTGGTTATAACTTGGGCTGTTTGCAAGAAAACGTTGGATTAGAAATCTTGCTTATGCTCAACTTGTGTTTATTTCATAATAATCAATCTCTTTTAATGAAGAATGTAAGGACTCAAAATAAGAAAATATTTATAATTTATGAGCAATAAAGCTTAATTCATATAAATAATCCTTAACGTAGGTTGGTCTAAATAACTTCTAAGGCATACAAGGGCTCATTTTATGGTGGGGATGAATTTATGAGGTGGTTACTTGTGATGGATATGGGTATGCTCATAGGATAAGAGACATACAAATAAGATTGTGATCAAAATAACCTATGTCCTGAACATAAAGCTATCCATTTTTTTATGTGGTTAGAATATTGCTATGCTAATTTGTAATTTGTTAGTAAATTAGAATATAAAGACGTCATTTCTTACTTCACACATTATAGTTTATACATTTTTTTTTTATTCTACGAAAATTTTTAATTTTGATTTTACGCCTCAAAACGCCTTGAGGCATATGCCGTGTATGACAAATGAAAAATCATCAATACCGCTATATTTTCTCAATTTTAAACCTTATTCCTTAACCATACTTAGTGTTAAATCTAGCAAATCTAAACTTAAAAGGTTATTTTGCCTAAGTTGACTATTTCAAACATTAGGTCAGGATTTCATGGTTTTGACTAAGTGGATCCTAGTAGGTCCAGGTAGCAAGTTAAGGTCTAGAATGTCTAGGCATTCTGTTAAGCCAACCTGTGTTTCATTTATTTTAATTAATCTTGCTTAATTAATTAATATTTAATTAATCATGTTTAATTAAGTCTAGATTGAATATGTTGACTAAGGTTATCTTTGGTAGGTCCTAAGGAGTAGGTTTAGTCTTTTAAGATTTAGGTAACCTAATTGGAACAAAACAATTTGAAATGGGTCTTTATTAGATTTTGACATTTGAACATGGATTTGACTAAGGTTTAATAGGGCATTTGAACGTGAATTTGAATAAGGTTTTGTCCAAGTGGATCCTAGTTGGTTTAGGTAGAAAGTTAAGCTCTAGAATTTCTAAGGATTCTGATGCGAGAGCTTACTCGGATGCGGTACTGTAGCTATTGTACCACGGTCCAGTCTAGGAGGGTTACCACCCTATCTAACCTCCCTTTTTCCTATTTGATTCCTTGTCTTGTCTAGCCCTTCCTTTTTTAGCATTTTCCTTGTCTACCTCCTTTTTTCCACCACCTTTCAATTTCTATTCTCTACTTATTTTATCTACTATTTCTCATTATATATAAGTGTTGTTTGCTTTGGTTAGGGTCAATTTTTTGTCTTCAGGATTTCAAATTTTAGTCAGAAAAGTTGCCGGCGTCCGCTTTCCCTTTTGAGGGTTGTATCCGAGAAATTGAGTGGTACTCCGATTATATATCTCTCTCGAGGAGGTTATTGTCTTCCTCTTATTCCTTCTGCATCCTCCCACTTATCTTCTGATTGTTGTATCTTGTTGCAGCCGGCCACAACAACATTCCAATTGCTGTTTCCTACAATCTCCATCCTCCCAAACGCATCCCCCCTCCATTCTGGCATTGCTACTGTCCAAACCGCCCCTTGTTCCTGCTGTCCCAATCCTCCCATCATGCCCTTGTCTCCCAGGACAGCTAGGGAACTCCTTCCTGCTGTCTTGCCACTATCCACCCTAACTCCTCGCTACCATCACCCAGGACGACCTCATACTTGTTATCCTTGCATTTTTTGCACCTCCCCTTCGCTGCCACCAACATTCCTTTGTTGTTGCCATCGCCACTAGTCATTTTGATCTATCTAGCCGATCTCCACCACCCTTGGGATACACTTTAGTGATGTTTTTTTGTGTCGTGTTATTGCATTTCTTCTTTCAACTGTGTTGATTGTAATCTTATAATGTTATTTGTTTTTCTCTGGTGTATTTTGGCCGGTATTATTTGGTATTAGCGCTAGTCGAACCCTAGTTATATTCTAGGGTTTCCTAGCTTTGGCCTTAACCCTTCACTATTCTCAAACCTTAGACACACATCGCCTAGCCCAATTTTTCTTTGATGATTTTCAAAATTAGCAACCCCCAAATTAATGTTCCAACACCATTGGTTAGTCTCATACACTGTCGATTAGTCTCTTACACAATTTTTCATCTCCCAACTCTAAACTCTAGCCATAACACCAAGGAAATACATGTTTGAGTCTACCCTGGAAGAGATATAACGAGAGATCCACCGACTCAACGGAGGCGTGCAGACATCGAGGATGAAGCCCAGGGGCAAAGAGACGAGAGTGTCAGCCCTTTCCATAGGGAGGATTTTAGTGATGAAGGTGAAAGACTAAGATGTTTTGAAATACAATATTAGAGAAGGTCGAGAGAAGAGCCAACATATGGAGAACGGAGCTTCTGAAGATGAAGCGGGAGATCCAACACCAATTCTTATTAGCTTTATAGACAAGAGATTTAGACTCTAGCTTCAGAAGTGAAGACATCATATCTCCAGGCGACTACCACGTCTTGCAAGCAAAGCTCAATCTTAGGGTGTTACAGTTAAATTACACCCATGAGAACACCCAAGATGACCCCGTCAGGGGAAAAGCTGATTCAGAGCGGAGAATGGGTGCAACCAATTTGCATCCCTAAATATGTCTCAACCAAGAAGTGTTGTAAGTGCTATAGATTTGGCCATGTTGAATCAAATTGCACAACCATAGGGGTGATCTGCTTCACGGAGCAGTGCATTTTTGAAAAGACGGGTAATGACAGTAGACACTGAAGACGGTGATGACACAAAGGAGGACAACTTCTAATTTTGGAGAAAAAGCTCACATAATTCTTATTTAGCCATTGAGAGAAATTTTAACCGACTTCACGCTGAGGGCCTAAGACAGACTTGAGTTCGAGGAACTGACACCAGAGGCATGGTAACCTCAAATAAGAAAACTTCATACCATTCAGATCTATAAACTCATTACTGAGTTGCCCTTACTGAGGGAGGTCTTACACGTCATAAATGGGGCTCTTTTGTGTCATGTCAGGAAGATTACATGGAGTTATTTTGATGTTAGATTTAGTTCAACATGATATCCGTCATTAGATGTCCAGACAGGAGGGATGAACCCCGACCTTTACATTTATCCTAAGAGCTTGATTGGGAAATAAATTTTTTAGTGGGATTCAGGTCTTATCAGTGACGAAGAGATCTCTCCTGATTGGTTGCTAGTGAGAGTGGTACAACCTATTATAAATTTCATCCTAGAGTTGATTTCGCCTCTCATACTTGTTTATCGGGTACATTCGGCCTAGTTCGAGAAGTAGAAGAAGTAAATTTTAGACTTAATAGTTTGAGAGTTACATTGTGGAAACCTACATCTATATGCAACTCCAGCTCAGGATATGTTAAAAGATAGTGCATATTTGTTCTATCAAAACATGTTGTGGAATGAAAAAGCTTACATAAACGACCTGCCAAGAGACTATAATGCTTCCGCTACGTCAATGTTAAGGATTTGATTTCGTATTATAAAGACTTTGAAGCTTCGACAAATGAAGTCGAAGCTCCCTCTAACCTCGGGAGATTGAAGAAGAAGCTTCCCGGGATGCGGTACTGTAGTTGCTACAATACCGCAGTCCAGCCCGAAGGAGTTACTGCCTTTTCTACCCTCCCTTTTTCCGATTTGATTCCTTGTCTTGTCTAATCTTTCTTTTTCTAGCACTTTCATTGTCTACCTCCTTCCTTTTTCATCATCTTTTTATTTCTTTTCCCTGCCTATTTCATGTATATTTCTCATTATTTATAGGTGTTGTTTGCTATGTTAGGGTTTGTTTTTTTTCTTCTGTCGGTATCCGTTTTCTCTTTCGATGGCCTATCGAAGGAATTGGGTGGTGCTCCGATTGTATCGTTCTCTTGAGGTGGTGATTATTTTCTTGCTATCCCTTCCACATCATCCCACATCTCTCTCGATTGCGGTATCTCATTGCAACTGCCCGCAACAACATTCTAATTGCTGTTTCTACGAAATCTAGTCTCCTAGCCGCTTCCTCCTCCCTTCCAGCATTGCTACCGCCAAAACCACTCTAGTTTCTGCTGTCCTAGCCCTCCCACCGTGCTGTTAACGCCCAGGACAGCCAGGGAACACCTCCTTTCTGCTTTCTCACTGCTGTCCCTCCCCAACTCTTTGCTGCCATCACCCAGTACAGTTTCCATGCTTGCTGTCCCTGTTTTTTTGCACCTCCCCCTTGTTGCCTTCCAACATTCTTTTCCTGTCACAACCCTGGCCAGCCATAATGATCCATCTAGCTGACCACCACCTTCGATACACTTTAGTGGTGTTTTCTTGTGTCGCGTTATTGTATTTTTTCTTTCAAGTGTGTTGGTTGTAACTATTTATTTGTTTTTAGTAATATTATTTATTTTCTCTAGTGTGGTTTGTGTAAACTATGGTATCATGTTCTCTTAACCTAGCGTAGCTTTCATTTATTTTAATTAATCTTGCTTATTTAATTAATATTTGATTAAACATATTTAATTTAGCCTTGAATTAAATATGTTGACTAAGGTTGAATTTGGTAGGTCCTAAGGAGTAGGTTTAGTCTTTTGAGATTTTGGAAACCTAATTGGAACAAAACAATTTGGTATGGGTCTTAAGGTTTAACAATCAACCTGAATTTTAATTAGATTTGAATAAGGTTTAATTGGTTGATTTAGGGTTTTTTAGGCAGTTCTAAATGGAGGGGATGTCCTATGGTTGGCTAGGGTCAACTAGGGTCTATCCTAAAAGGATCTAGTAGGTTATGATTTGATTTATCTTAACCTACTGGATCTCAGGTTGACTCAATCTGACTTAGTGGCTTAGGGCTAACCAAAATCCTAAATGGGTCTAGAGACACATGAGTGAATCCAATTCATATGGTTCAGGTCATAAAAAATTCAAGATGACTCAACACAATAAGCCAAATCTATTAAAAAAGATCTTAGTCAATCATCAAGACAACGTCATAATCTTAGAGTAGACCAAGCGAGTAAAACTGGCAAATAATCCTAGTGTACATGGTTGGCTAGGGTCAACTAGGATCTATCCTAAAAGGATCTAGTAGGTTATGATTTGATTTATCCTAACCTACTGGATCTCAGGTTGACTCAATCTGACTTAAATGGCTTAGGGTTAACCAAAATCCTAAATGGGTCTAGAGACACATGAGTGAATCCAATAATTATTCATATGGTTCAGGTCATAAATAATTCAAGATGACTCAACACAATAAGCCTAATTTATTAAAAGGGATCTTAGTCAATCATCAAGACAACGTCATAATCTTAGAGTAGACCAAGCGAGTAAAACTGGCAAATAATCCTAGTGTGCATGCTGGCAGGGGTAGAATCAACATTATTTTTGTGGGTGGGCAAAATCACCAAATATTTTTTCTTTTCTCAAGTATTTGATAAAAAAATATATCGAGGGGGAGAGGTGTGGAGGGGCAAAATTTCTAAATTGGCAAAACTACACAAGAAATAAATATGAAATTTTAGTATTTATATAAAGAAATTATAAATTCTAGGGAGGGCAGGACATAACCTGGTTCCTGCCCTGTGTGCTATAGACGTTGAGTCAAAGCTAGAACATCAGTCTATTAAATATAAACCTCAAAATTTCCTATTATATATGCCGCATTAGAAGAACCAAATATCTAGGTGTGAGAGACATCAGAGATAGACCTAGTTCGAAAAAGTGATGACTGGAATGTCAAGAGTACACCCAAAAGTAGTGCGACCAATCCAACATATAAGCACTCATCCAAATTCATCGTATGATTTTACTTGATCTTATTTCCTAGCACTTAATTTCCTCAAGTCTTCATGAAGGAAACCTTCTAGAGATTTAGATGTCTTATTATAATGTCATTTAATTTGAATCTGACATATTTCTAGTTCACATCTTTGATAGACTTATAGTTATTGATGCAGGATTGTTCATAGTTAGAGTTTCTGAATGTAATTATTATGATGTGATAGATATAAATCAAACAAATGAACTTAAGGATTCATAGATTACAAACTGCTCATAAGACAACGATTTATTGTTTTAAAATGCAAACAAAAAATACGTGAATTTTTAATCCAAACAATATTGTAATGCTGATAGACTTATAGTTATTGATGCAGGATTGTTCATAGTTAGAGTTTCTGAATGTAATTATTATAATGTGAGGGATCAAGCAAATGAACTTGAGGATTCATAGGTTACAAACTGCTACATGAAACAACTATTTATTGTTTTTAAATGCAAACAATAAATACGTGAATTTATAATCCAAACAATACTATAATGATTGAATTAGTTCGAAGAAGTCAAATTAAAATTCAAGCCACAAAATTAAAGAGAAATTTTATTTTAATTATTTAAATTTGAATTCTAGCCGTGTCGAACTCAAATAAGATCAAGAACAGGAACAATAACAAGCCAATGATAAACTATGTAGAAAAAGATTAAACATGGAAAGATTTCCCTAAAATAAGAAATTCAGGCTTCAAACTAGTTTATAGAGAAAACTTCTCTTATAATCAGGATTGTAATAAAGCTAAGCAGAGCTGAGCACGTCATAGATCAAAATTTGCTTGGTCATACAAAAAATTGTTGACATTGGGTTCATGTTTGAGCTAATTTTTGACTTTTATGTTTGTACTTGTCTTCTTTAGGTTTTATTATGATCGAGCTTCGCTTCTCCTTGATTTTTTGTAATTAATCATTTTATCATGTGTATATATATCATCTAAATGCAATATTGAAAACTGCATACAAAATCTTGATTCTTTAATACTCTCTTAAGGTTGGAAACTGTATGTATGTATTGTATACATACACACATACATACAAACTCTCTTGATACATGATTACTCTCTTCTGATACACTAAATGATCATCCTGTATCCTGTTCTAGATTACAATATCATCCAAGTAAATTGTAAGGACTTTTTTAATAAATTGTTGCAAGATATTCTACAATCTTTTGTGCATTGGTTATTCCCAAAGGCATAACTAACTATTTATATAATTAATTTATTTTCGTAAAAGATATTTTTTTTCATCTTTTCTCATTCCAGTATTATAGCCCCTTAAATCAATTAAAGGAATTTCATTACACCATTCATCTAGCCATAACACCATTCATCATATCTAGCATACGATCTAGACGCAGTATAGAAACTTATATTTAATGTTGATTTTTTTGATGGCTTTATTAATAACGTACACTAAGGGTCTGTTTGTGATAGCTTTTTGCCTGCTTTGTTTTTCAAACCGCTACCATAATTATGGCTCTGTTTTGGCGCAGCTGTAGCTTCTCAGCTTTTCAGCTGTGCCCCAGAAAGCTGCTGCGCTGCCCCAGAAAGTTGCTGCGGGGAAGCTGACTGCCTGTTTGGTGCAGCTATGTGAAAATAGCTGTGGGGCAGCTGTTTCAGGAGAAATGACTATGCTGTCTCTGTTTGTTAAAACTGTTTAAAAGAAGACTGTAACAACTACATTTTTGAAACTTTTGAAGCATAAATTCATTTCTAAACAGAACAGAAAGTTCATATACCCTCACTTAACAGTGAGCCCCGAAAAGTTCTAAAGAAAAAGAAATGAAATTAATATAATTACAAGTAAAATAAGAAAACTATAGTATCTATAAGGATTTGATGTACTCATAGGCAAACTCAAACCAAAACAGAAAGGTCTGACAAACATAAACCAAGGGATCAAAGACCACCGTCGTTAACGATTGACATCAAACTTTCTTCAATTTAAGTTCTTTGATGCCAAACATTACACAACTTGTAAGTTACAGTAGTAAAACAATGGGCGCCAAAGTAAATTGAAAAAGTTGTAAATTATTTTGTTTATATCATTCAATCGTGGTTACTTAACACATATTATGTGGATTGTTCCCTTGAAGAAAACATCCATCCAATGCATTTGCAAAACTGTGTTTCTATGGTGCATTTACATACATACCACACAATTCTTATGTATTTACATATCCAACACCTAAATTCAAATTTACATGCATCCAACTCAAATCATATGCATCACTTTAAAAATACCACAATCACTATATTTTTTAAAGTGAATATAATTTTTCATGCATAAAATTTTGCTCCCAAGGTGATGTTATGAATGTAATAATCAAACTTTAGGTGTTACATATGTACATAGATAAGAATTGTCTGGTCCGTATGTGCAAATTTCCTAAACTAGAGTAAGATAATCAAGGCCTAGTTTATCAATACAAATTTGAAATTTTCCTTAAGAATGACTGAAATCAATTAATACACATCTCCACTGTTGAGCTCAGCATTGCTTCCAGCAATGCAGGATTTTCCTTTTGAGGTTCCAACTTCTTGAACAAGTTCAGAAAGCCCAGCCTCTGATCTGTCAGCTATGGAAGTTGAAACAGGGTCTGATGAAAAAAAGATTTTGCTGTGTAGAGAATTAGAGCTTTCATGCTTCGATATTGTCTCCTCAGTATGTGATTCGAGTTGGTCATTCAGAACTAAAGACTTCGATATTGTCTTTGATATTGTCACATCAGTCCTGTAGTAATATATACATATTCTTATTAGTCATTCTAACCATAGCACGTAGATGGAAATATTTGAGAAAGCTTGCTAAAATATAAAGTAGAAGGAACATACAAATATTACAATCAACTTATTATACTTTGGAAGATGCCTATTACAGAATATATATACCTTGTTGCAATTCTTTTGTGATCATCTACCAGAAGACAGGATTTATGATCAAACAAGGAAATAAAGAAGGTGAGAGCTATATCAATTCCGAAGAAACCATTCACTATGTTATTCACATAAGAAAGTGAATTTGGTAAGAAAGTCAGTTCAAATGAGCATATCCAGGTTGAATAGATTACTAATATGATTAAAAACATCTTTCAGGCTCTGAGAAGAAGACAACAGAAGAGTAGAATGAACAATCTCTTCTTTATATTTTACCATATAGAAGTGGAGGTTTGATTTACCTGTATCGTGGATCATAAGGCGAAATTATATACTTCCTGAGCTTGGTATACTGATTTAAGCTTGCTCCCAAGGGTGGCATTATATCAGTAGAGAAGGTTATGGCAATCATTACTTGCACAACTAGTAATTGATGTATTGAAGAAGTCATATTTATGGGTTTAATTCCTCATAGCAAGGGCAACCGCTTTGAAGTATAAAGTTAATGATGAATAAGCTATTTGGTGACACCTAATTTATAAGTTTCTTAAATAATTTAGTCATTTCTTCAGCACCAGTAGGCACATCGTGAATCTGTTTCGCATACATTACACAAACTATAATAATTAAAATTTATTATACTTCATTACATATAAAGAAGCCTAAGTTGCCCTTTAACTCAACTCGTCTAAGCTCCTCCCTCAAATATATTTAGAGAAATTTACATACATACCACAATTTTTATGTTTCATAAGAAAAAAAAACATAGCAAAAGTAACAAAGACAGTGGAAACAAACATTCTTTACATAACATCACAGATAAAATAATCAAAATTCTGAAGAATACAAAATATTGTTTGGGAGCCCAAAACTATGACAAATTCCATTACAATTCAACGAAAAATTAAGTTTAAAGAACTAGAAAATTAAATTTAAATTACCAAGTTGTGGAAAATTCAATGCCAGCAAATTGATATACGTGGAGAAGAAGAAGGCTTGGATATCAAAACATCCATCTCATCTACTTGGGACAAACCTTTATGTCAGTACCATTAATAAATCAGTCACAACTTTGTGAGAATCCTACCCACCAAACTTTTAACCGCCACAAAGAAAAATCAACGCTAGTTAAGAATCAAAATTCCTAGAATAGAATAATAATAGAAAAACCTCATCTTCTTACCGGGATCCAAATGCATAAGAAATCCAAATCAACTAAAGCATGACATTCTTGAAATGCATCTGCCACAAACCTAAAATCCTGTATGAAAACGGTCCCTATTTCTATGCTCAACTCTTCGCGGCCTTCGTAAACTTCAGATCAGCCACAATATACATTCCCCGTAACTCTGTTGACGAACAACCACAAGGAGTGCGATGGGAAAATAATGAGGCAAAAATTGGAACAAAGAGCTACAACAACAGCAAAATACAAAGAAAGAATTGGGAGGGGAGATACCGATCAGGAGCGGCAGTTTCGATCGGGACTCCACACCCGAGCAACGGTGGAAGTGGAAGCAAGGCGGAGGAGCAGCGGGAGGCTTCGCGACAATCTCGGGAGCAGCGGTTTCAGGATCGCCAGAGGCTTCGCTAGGGCAGAAGACTTTCACACGGTTTCGAGATCTCTAGAGGCTATGGAGGCTTCGCAAGACACTGTGGGAGGGGAGCGGGGCAACGAAGGAATTATCAATCGAGAACGCGGGGCCGCAGGGTCGATCTCGCGACCAGCGTTCCCCCTACTTTAGCGGCGAGCGGCCGCGACGCTGCAGAAAAGCGTAAAAAAAAGAGTGGCTTCGCGGTTTGGGGCCGCGCTGCTCGAACTAAGCGGTCCCAAGCGGAGTCTATGTTTTGAAGCTGCTTTCTTGCTGCCTTTTGGAAATTTTTGTGATAGAAAACTGTTTTTTTCAATATGAACTGTTGAAGCATGGTGATTGCCAGAAAATTGCATTCTGACTTTTTAAAAATAAAATTAATTTGTAATAGCCAAAGTAACATTTTGAAAAATAGTTTCTTCTGTAGCAGCATTTGCTTCTTCAAGCAACTGTAGCTGCCCCAAACAGACCCGAAGTCTCATCTTTCCTAGATTTAAGCAAAGAAGATACAACATAAATATTCTTGCTTTTCTCAATATGCCATTCCTTAAATAATTCTTTAATTTGCCTCTTATGTTCACCATATTCGGTCGGGTTCATTCTATAAAAAAATTTATTTGGTAATAATAATTCAGGAATTAAATCATATTGCATATCCCTTAATGGTGGAATTTATTAGGATGCTTTTCATGACATATATTTTCAAAATCAGCCAATAGTTGACTAACATCTATTGGTAGGATTCCTAGTTGGCTGGTAGACCAATGCCCCAGTTTCCAATTCGTGGGATTGCCATGTTAGCTGCAAGCTATACTCGTTCCCTTATTGTCATAGGAATATCTATATAAACATTGCTAATAGTTTTGTGTATTCTTCGCAATTAATAATTGTCAAGAAATCATTATAATTTGTAGCTTTTCACTTAGGAATTATGTAGTATGGCTGGTAATTCAATCATAGAAATATGGATGTTAAGGTTCTTACTGAATCATAAGAATTCAACCCATATCGTTTTATTTAAGATATCAGAGCCTTGAGAAAATAATTTGTCGTTTTCCTCCTTTAGATTTCCTTCCAAATTCTTTCGTAGTAGCTTCCCATATTACCATTATTCAATCGCAGCAGGCACAAGTAAACATTCAGTTGCAGCAAGTGCACCCAACCTCCAGTCAGCGGGCATAACCAATTAGCTAGGCTTGGTAATAGGCATAGCCCCCACCTCCTTGTTTGTCTCCATTTTCTGTTGCAGCCCCCATCACATAACCTTTCTCTTGTAGCAGGCAAACAGCCCATCCCCGGCAATAGGCGAGCAGTGGATAAGCAATAGCTAGCCCATCGACAGCAAGAGAAGAGAAAAAAGGAAAAAAATAAACCTAGGAAGAATGTCTTTTTCATCCGAAGTTTTGGATGGGTCAAATGGGCATGAAATAAATTAAAACTGCTAATCCTTAATGAGTGATTAAAAAAAACGTTAACTTTAATTCAGATTAAATGGGGGGGGGGGGGGGGGGGGGTTTGTGGGCACGTCTCAAAAAGACAGGGGGGGAATTTTGAGCACGTTTCTCAAAAGAACAAGAAAGTTAGGCCATCTTATTTTGAGAGAAAATGATTTCAATTTTATGCTTCTGACATAGAAGTTCCTTCAATTGCGTCATGGCTATGGAATTTCATGACATAAAAAATCAACAGAACCTGCATTTTCTAACCTAACCGAAAATGTTTGGAAAAAATTGAAAAAAATATACTCAAAGGTTTATAACAGTCTTTTTCTATAAAATTATCTCTATAATTCATGTTATCTAGCATGGTACTTCACAATTACTGAGTATTAAAAAAAAAGAAATTATGGCCTGAACTCAACCACTCTAATGCATTAAAATGAGGTGCAATGAAGAAACTCTAAAATTCAGATATTTGTGGAAAGAGAAAATTATGAATTTTTAACCAAATTAAATGTTTAGTATGAAAAAAAAGATGTTTCTAAATACTTGGAAAAGACTATCTTCTAAGACTAAATGATGTGTTTGTACCATTGAAGTGAAGAAAAGAGGCGAGATGCTATTCTAGAAATGCTATCAATTGATTATTTCCCATGCATTGTATAGCTGCAGGATTGGGTAATAGAAGCAGAATGTATGCCTTCAACTATTCTAACACGGTAGTATATGTAAAAAACCTATGTTAATAATTGATGAATTAAAAGAAAGCCTGGAGGTTATGTGATGATCTAACTCAATCATATTTACCTACGCTAAAGCTTTTACCTTTGAAATCATCATTTGTTGAGATCCTCCACTTAACTTTATTATGAGATTAACACTTTGATCGTCAACCTTTAAGTGGCAAATGGGAGTGAATATTTAAGTCATCTTGATCATATATATAATTTCTTCTAAATGATGAAACTATTAGCTTGACATAAAATTTAGTATCATCAAATTAAATAATGAGATACATATAAGTTCGTACTTAATAACCTTTTCTTATATGATGATGCCAAAAAAATGTTGGTGGGAAGAGAGAAAAATTAATTTGTAGATTCTTGTCCATCTTACTAGATGTGCACATACACTGTGTGTGTGGTTATTTAGTTAGGTAGTTTCCAGAAGATCGACTACTTCATTCATGTGGCATGCATTCTCTATTATTTGCTGGATGTGTGGTTATTTAGTTAGGTGGTTTCCAGAAGATCGACTACTTCATTCATGTGGCATGCATTTTCTATTTTTTGCTGGAAAGACTTTGATTTATGAGATGGATCGTTTTAATGATGTTTTTCTTACTGTAATTTTCTTATGCTATTAATTGTGTATTTATATGAGTGCATTCATCATGCTACAATTTTGTCATGTTAGCAAATGCTATGTTGTCGTTGTTTCACTTGGAGACATATTCTGCATCATATCATGTTTTAACTCAAATTCATCATTAGACTTGTGAAAAGCAGGTTAAAGTTATTTCCAGAAAACCAAAGCCACCGATAAGAGAGATAACGGGTGTAGTGGAAGAACCAAAAATTGGTATGTTATTTGCAAATGAAGACAGGGCATATGAGTTTTATGTTAGATATGCTGGAAATGTTGGTTTCTGTGTTCGAAAGGGATGGTGGGATAAAACTGCTAGGAGTGTTACACGGTTAAGGGTTTATGTGTGCTCCAAAGAAGGTTTTCGCCCTAAAAGTTTTTCAAATGAGATGAAAAAAGCAAGACCAGAGACTAGAACAGGATGTCTTGCTCGTATGGCAATTGAACTTATGTCTAATGGTAAATACAGCGTAAGTGAATTTGTGTCTGAGCATAACCATGAATTAGCAGCTCCATTAGATCTTCAATTATTCAAGTCCCATAAGTTGTCAAGTAAAATGCCGTTTGGTAATCATCATAGAAACAAGGTGATACCTGCTGAGTACAAAAATTACTTGAGGTCAAAGCGAGTTAAGAGTATGCAGATGGGGGATGCGGTTCTCTTGCTAGAATACTTGCATAGAATGAAGAGCGAAAATCCATCTTTTTTCTATGCCATACAAGTTGATGAAGATGATCAGTTGACAAATATCTTCTGGGCAGATGCAAATTCGATTATGGACTATGAATACTTCGGTGATGTTGTATGTTTTAACACAACCTATAAAGACGATGACAGTGGAAGACCATTTGTTCAGTTTTCTGGTGTTAATCATCATAAGCAAACAGTTACATTTGGTGTTGCGCTAATATACGCTGAAACTGTGGAATCCTTCAAGTGGTTATTTGAAACTTTCAAGGCTGTTATGGGTGGTAGGCAGCCTAAGACAATTTTGACCGGACAAAGCTCTGCCATGAGTGATGCCATAGCTGTTGTATGGCCTCACACAGTTCATCACTATTGTATATGGCACATATATCAAAGTGCTGCTAGGAACTTAACTCAGCTCTTCAAAGATTCAGAAACTTTTTTACTTGACTTCAACCAGTGCATTTTTGAGCTCCACGAGGAGGAAGATTTCCTAACTGCATGGACATCGCTCTTAGAAAGATACGACTTGAAAGATAATGAATGGCTAGCTAAGTTATATGGAGAGCGGAGGAAATGGGCTTTACCTTATGGCCAAGAAACTTTTTATGCTGACATCTTTAACACACTTCGTAGGGAGGGCTTAAATAATGTATTAAAAGAATATTTAAGTCCACAGATAGATCTCTTACAATTTCTCAGGAAGTATGAAGAGTTTGTGAAGGAACAGAGATACACAGAACAAGAAACTGATTATCTTACCAGTCAAGTCACATCTAGAACCCCTACGCTGAGATTCCAGTGGCAAGCTGCAAATGTATACACACCTGCAGCCTTTGAGATGTTTAAAGTGGAATTTGAGCTTATCCCAAATTGTCTTGTTTACAGTTGTGGTGATGTGGGAACCATATCAGAATATGAGGTGGCAGTTAAGGATAAACCTAAGCCGTACTTTGTTAGGTTTGATACATCCGATGGTTCAGTTTTTTGTAGCTGCAGGAAGTTCGAGTTTGTTGGGATTCAGTGTTGCCATGTGTTGAGGGTGCTCGATTGCAGGAATGTTAAAGAGCTTGCACCTCAATACTTTTTGAAGCGGTGGAGCAAGGATGTAAAATCTGGGCTCATTAGGGAGGATGAGTGGTTGTCACTCCAGGATGACCCCAATTCGTCTCTACAAAAGAGGTACAGCTCCTTGTGCCGTATATTGTATAAAATTGCAGCAAGGGCTGTTGAAAATGTTCAAGCGTATGCATTTATGGAAAACCAGTTCGATCAGATTTTGGAACAGGTTGAGCAAATACTACAAACGAAACTTCTTGAGAAAACCTCCATGAACATTCTTTCAAAAGGTCAATTACAGATTCCGACACAAGTTGAAGGCATAGATAATGAGAACAATGGTGAATCTAGGAGGTTAAGTGGGAAAAAGAAAAAGGATGCCACAGCCCATCGTAGGCAGCAAGGTAGCATGGAGATGAGTAAACAGTACAAGGGACTTAAAGGTTTGCCAAATAATGAAAATATTTCAGGCATGGATTCTAAAATTAACCTACTTATGTCGCTTTCTTTTTAATTTACAGGAAAATCTGATGCTGTAAACGTTGCAATGGATGCTGGTGATCCACTGATGGCATCTAATGAGATCCCTTTCCAGGGTAGGAATTCTTCTACTCAGTTTTTTCATCCAAGCCAATCATTCCAGGTATTTCTTCTAAAATACAAAGTGATAAATATAAAATGAGCTTCATTCTTCTGTGATGATCATTTTTGTGAATGCTGCAGGGGCCATATATTCCTGGCCATCAATTCGGAATTGGTTCCTTTCAAGGTTTTCATGGAACTCCTCAGTTTACTCAGGTAATTGCTAAAAAAACTTTCATAAGCATATCTATTTCAATTTTCTAGCTAAACTCATGCCCAAACACATGCAGGAATTTTCAGCTCCTGTGTTGCAACAGCAGTCTTTCCCGGGAGAAGCTAATTTAGGCCAGGTATCCTCTTTGTTTGTGAGTATCATAAGTTGATTCAATGTCAAATGATGATTAAAGTTTTTCATTCATAATTGATATGCTTGGTATGGCATTTCATGATATAATGCTCTTTTTTTGAAGCCAGAGAAGATTTATTGTATGACTCCGTTACATTATATAATACATATTTTCATTTCATACTTTAGTTAATGCATTGCTTTTTCTTGAATATGAATGTGTTCTGTGCATGACAAATCGGTATTTCAGGCTTCTGAGATGCACGCTCTTCAATTTGTTTCAAGCAACACCCAGCTGGGACCCCAGGGGGGTGACCAAGGCCACTATAGCATTCCAGTTTGGGATTTTTTGTGAGAGTTCTTTTTGAAGGAAATACTTTTTCATCCCAGCATGCTTATAGCTCGCGCCATCATTAAGGTGAAGCAGTGATGGTTGGTTTCCTTTTTAGCTTTTCAGTTATTTCCACTGTTCTCTTTTTTTGCCTGATTTCTCTCTTTTTTTGCCTGATTTCTCCACCAATAGACGTTCGTGTCTGCTTCAAATGGTTGTTTTATGCAGGGTACTGAAATCAGCTGAGAATGCCTTTTTTATTTCACATTTTCAGGTGTTCCTTGGCTAAAATTTTATGCTAATGGAAAGAATTGTAAGCTGCAGATTAGGAATATATTTGTCCCCTAGCTCTAGTGGTGCCGCCAGAAGTTTTGTGCAGGTAATGACTTCGAATGTGAATTACAATGTGATTTTGAGAGGAATATTTGTAGTGGATATAAGTTTGCATGTATCTCTTTATTCTAGCAATCCGTGACTAATGTACAGATGTATGTTTACACCCTAAAAAATTCTCAGGCTTTGTTTAAATCTGCAATTATCCCGAATGATGTGTATGGAGTTTGTTGACGGTTACTTAGTAAATCATTCTGCATGTATACTTTTATTCATGTTCACATATCGCCCATTTGATAGGAGCTATACTATTAAGCTGTGTACAATATGGGCATGAATTATTTAAGTTTTAATAAGTAGGATGAGCTTAAAGTAACATGGATACAATAAATTTTATGTTTTTTGAATTTTTCTTACACATTGATGCATTACCTTTTGCTAATAATATTCTCATATTGCATGCACATGCTTAGCTATTCATAAGATTCTTACCTCTCTAACTCCATCTTCGATATATCTAAAAAATGAAAATGCATATCTCGTTTTACAAGAGATTGTTAATATCACCATCTTCGATATATCTAAAAAATGAAAATTCCGGTTTTCAAAGATGCATATCTCGTTTTACAAGAGATTGTTAATATCATGCATTTTGCACCAAATGTACCAACCGATACATTTTGTTTTGTATTCTGATGTATTCAATTATTAATATGCTCTTAAATTTGTTTAAACGGCTTATGCCATTTTGTATTCTGATTTATTGGAATATATTTCCATCTTATGTCCATCAAAAGCGGGCATGTCTTTCAAGATTGGTAAGAGCTAAGCGGTTGGAAGAGTGCTCTTCTAAGGGAACGTTCTATCGTGGCGGTATGATTTCGTTGCTTGAAAGCATGCCTTGAAACCGGTGAACTTTTTTTGGATGCATTATTTAGATTAGAGTTAGAAGCCAACCTTAATTATACAAATTCTAAAAAGATTTTTTAAAATTTAATGGTTTTACTTTTACATACGAATAAGTGAAAAACAAAGTTATTATTTTTTAATATTTTGTGAAGACTTAGCCAATTTTATTTTGCGGACGGTACTCACCTTTTGCATGAGAGCAATGTTTGTAGTGTTTATTGTACAGGGAGTGACCTGAAAATAAGCAAATACAATTTATTATTGCTGAAATCCAAAAGGAAACAACAGGGATTCATAAAACAAGAAATAAAATGACCCAAATATAAACGGACCCCAGGGTGAGGTTAAATGTGATGAACTCCAGTTGGATGGCAGGTGTGGGGTTGTTTGGTGAGGCTATGGTAGCAAGGAGGCGGTGAGCATAGAGGTTATGGTAGTAGGTTAAGTGTGGAGGATGAGGGGAGGGAGCAGGGTAGGTGCTGGAAGGCGTTGTAGAGTTAGGCGGCAGTTGTGAAGGAGAGGACGAGGGGTGGGAGCAGGGTAGGTGCTGGAAGGCCTTGGCGGTAGCGGGGAAGGCGTTGTAGAGTTAGGCGGCAGTTGTGAAGGAGCAGGAAAGCTGGGCAGCATCAGAGGAGGTGTAGGAAAGGCATGAGGGCAGCAAGGAAGACATAAGATGGATTTATTGGTGGTAAGGAAGAAGCATGAAGACTCCACGATAGCAGAGGAGCAGGAAGACCTGGCAACAGCGAGGAAGGATGATTATGACACGAGATTAACGTGATAACCACTAACTAAGAGTAGAATACAGCCGGTGCACCACCTGTCCTCAAATACAACCCTGAGAAAGGAGGAGAAGTGTACAATAGGAATGCGTCTACGCGAATCTCGAGGAGGTGATTGGAGACATAAAAAACACAAATTATTCACCATATGATCGGTCGGTCTCATAGGCAAGACCAAATGAAGAGAATTAACGACCAGATAAATATCGCACGACAGTGTCAGCACTCCTAATAACTTCAATCATGAAAATCAGCAGTTGTCATGGATGAGGTTCCTCAGTAAAGACACAAAGATCGAAGGTAGGCTGTTTGTTGGTTACGGTGATTCACCCTCTACCCGATGAAACAATCCTATCCAAGGACGACGTGTCTTCACATTCAGTCTCCATAAAATGGACAATTGAAGATCTTTAAGTCGACTGAATGATATTTGGTTGACTGAATGAATTATAGCCGATCGAACGAATTCCAAGCAACCAAATTGGGCAGTTACAGATGTAAAACAAAGTTTAAGTCAGTTATACAAATATAGCGGCACAAACAGCGGTTACAGGGTCAGAATAAGTGTTATTCAGTTAAAAATGTGTAAATATAATGACTCATTAATTATAATAATGTTTCTTTTTTAAATGGGGACAACCTTATAATTTCCCAGATCCTACCTATGAACTATAAATAAGAGGATCATTTCCAAGTAAAGGGTATGTGAACGGAATTTTCATTAAAAAAATAAATAGTGTTCAAATCTTCTTTCTTTTTCTTTCCCCGACTACACTATTCCTTGTTTGATCCACAAGACAATTTAGGATCTAACATTCTAAAAGGTGCCATAAACATGGAATCATGTTTTCTACAAGATGAGGAGCATGTCAGGATGCAGGAACACATCAAGGAGAAACCTCCAACGTTGAGCCTGTTTGGGAATTTGTACAACAACAAATTCAGGGATTCCATGGCGGATGGTCATACAAATTACGGAGTTGGCCCGAGTGGTGCTTGAGGAAAGACACAACCTCTCCTGCAACTCGATCCACCGGCACCCGAGCCTTAAGTTCAACAGGCGACCTCGAAAGTCGAGCGAATGAATGAGTCCTAGTACTAGAACATTGACATATCCACACAAAGGGGTGAACTACAACTAAGAGCAATAAAAGTCTATCGACTGATTGAGAATGCATTCGCACAGCATATTATGGAAGCTAAGCCACCGGAGAAGTTTAAGGTTCTCACCATGAACGATATAAAGGTCGAAGCGACCCCGTTGACCATATTGCATTCTTTGAGCCAGTAATTTTCCTTGTTATCTCCAACATGTTAATATGTCAGCTATTTACCCGCTGGCAGATTCCATTCTCAGGTGTTTCAATGAACTTCCAGTAAGAATTATTAATTCTTTCAGAGGTTTCAGGAAGTTTTTTTCACAGTTTGCTAGAGCCAAGAAGCTACAAAAAAGATTCAGATTCTTTGTGTTATATAAATTAGAGACCAAACTAGAGCCTATGAGCATATGTTACAATGTTCCAGAAGGAGATGCTCGAGGTCCAAAACTTGGAGCCGGCAGTTGCAATGACAGCACGAACTAAAGAGTCCAGAGTTCTAATAGTTTTTAGGTTTAAGGAAACCCGAAATGTTGGTTGAACTCTTGAAGTTAGGCAACAATCATATTGCAGCTGAGTGTGTATCGACCAGCCGATTTTCAAAGATGAGAAATTGGATCGATAGTTAGGTAGGAACAACTCGAAGGATGATAGATGGAGAGAGAAAGATGACCCTTATTTGAAACATGAGAGAGGCAGCTCATCCCGAAGAGATAAAGAAGATGAATGACACGAAAACAAACGTAGCGGATCAAATGACCGATCTACAGGTGACCGGAAGACATCTAGGTTTACACTACTTTGAGTTTCTATGAGGAACCCGTAGACACATTAGAAAAACATGAGTATTTCTGAAAGGCGACTCTACTGAAAGACGGAGCTTCCCTCCGAAACCAGGGAGCTAATCCTAGACAGAAAGCTCAAGGAGTATGCAGCCTCAGAGGCTCACACTTGACGAAAGGGCTTGGCTCCAACAAAAGGCAAATCGGGCGGGCCAACCCGGACCAATGCCATTAACATAAAAGAAATAATACAAACAATATTGGGAGGTGATTCATATGCCAAGGTCGAGCAAAAAAGAAGTTGATCCGGGAATTACTATGCTGTGATGCTTGTTCGAAAGAGGAGGCCACATCCCCTAATCATTTTCACCGACGCGGATCTTGCTCTTACCGGAAATCTCTATAATGATGCCATTATTATTACAACACTAATCAGCAATTGCCAAGTAGGCAATATCCTTGTCGATACTGGGAGCTCGGGGAACATTTTCTTCTGAGCTGCATTCGAAAAGATGAATATGACAATCGATCGGTTAACTGCACCGACCGACCCGCCGTACAGTTTCTCTAGTGAACGAAAGGTGGCATTTGGTGTAATAATGCTCTCAGTTACTTAGGGAGAAGGAGACAATGGATTTATCAACATGGAGGATTTTCATGTAGTTAATGAACCACCAACCTACAATGCAATATTCGATCTCCCTCTCAACAATTTTTGAGTAGTGGTATCAACTTACCGCATAACTGTGAAACTTCTCTATGATGGGGTGATAGTCACTGTACGTGGAGATCTAGAGCAGTCCCAAACGTGTTACATTCGAGTCATAGGAAGCGTGGAACATGAAGAATAAGACATACAACACCAATCAGGAGGCTTAGAAACTGACGAAGTTATTATCAAAATCGCAACTGGTCTAGAAGATCATAATAAAATTTTTCTAATCAGCGAGGCTTTTGATGCAGGTCGCAAAGGTACGTTGATCCATTTTTTCCAAGAATACCATGATGTTTTTGTTTGGACGACTGCCAAAATACTTGACTTTCTCATCGACGTAGCTTATTATAGACTCAACGTCAGTTCAACCGCTCGATCATTGAAGCAGAAGCTCCAGTTGATAGCAACTACTTTAGCTGAATTAATTTTTAAAGAAGTCAAGAAACTTTTAGAAGCCGCATACATTCTAGAAATTCAGTACCCCTCCTTGGTATCCAACTTAGTCATGGTATGGAAGTTCAACGACAAATGGAGAATGTGCGTGTACTTCATAAATTTGAGCATCACTTGCCTGAAGAATGGCTACACACTACCTCAGATTGATGCTTTGGTAGACTTTGCAGTCAGATACTGTCATGAACTTCCTCGACACCATCTCTGGATTTCATCATATCAAAATGCACTAGGCCGATGCAGAAAAGACAACTTTCATTACTAGTGATGGATTGCAATTTTTTACAATTATGATCTTTTGGTTGAAAAATGCTGGCACAACTTATGAGTGCCTATAGATGTAATTTTTTTCTGAACAAAAATACAAGACATTGAAGTCTACGGGGTGATAGTCACTGTACGTGGAGATTTAGAGCAATTTCGAACGTGTTACATTCGAGCCATAGTAAGCGTGGAACACGAAGAATTGGACATACAACACCAACGACGAGGCCATTGAACTGACAAAGCTATTATCAAAATCCCAACTGGTTTAGAAGATCCTGATAAAATTTTTCTAATCAGCGAGGTTTTTGATGCAAGTCACAAAGGTATGTTGATCCAGATTATCCAAAAACACCATGATGTTTTCGCATGGACGGTTGCTGAAATGCTTCACATTCCCATGGACATATCCTGTTATCGATTCAACGTCAGTTCAACCTCTCGGCCGGTGAAGTAGAAGCTCCAGTTGACAACGACTGCTTTAGCCATGCTAATTTACGAAGAGGTCATGAAACTTTTAGAAGCCACATACATTTGAGAAATTCAATACCCCTCTTGAGTATCCTACGTAGTCATGGTATGAAAGTTTAACGACAAATGGAGAATGTGCGTGTACTTCAAAATTTGAACACCGCTTGCCCGAAGAACGGCTACCCACTACCTCAGATTGATGCTCTGGTAAACTCTACAGTCGGATACTCGGTCAAGACCTTCCTCGACACCATCTTAGGATTTTATGAAACTAAAATGAACCAGGCCGATGCAGAGAAGATAACTTTCATTACTAGTGATGAATTGAAATTTTTTACAATAATGCTTTGGGTTGAAAAATGCCGGCACAACTTATGAGCGCCTAATGGATCTAAATTTTGTTAACAAAAATGAAAAAACATTGAGGTCTACATGGATGATATGTTAAGGAAAAGTAAGATGACCGAGCAACATCTGTGCGATTTAAAAGAAGCCTTCCAAACGCTTAGGAAGTTTGATATGAGATTAAAGCTATTGAAATGCACTTTTGGTGTCTCAACAAAGAAATTCTTAGGAAACCTATTAACACCCGAAGGCATTAAGACTAATTCTGAGAAAGTAAATACACTCCCTGACATGCCTTGTCCCTGTAACACCAAAAAAGTCAAAAGCTCACCGTTTGGATTGTAGGCCTGAGTCGATTTATTTCCAAATCAGAAGACAAATGTGCTGCTTTTTTCAAAGTATTGATGAAAGCGAAGAAGTTGGAGTGGACGAACAAATGTGAGCAAGCTTTCCAGAATTTGAAGCAGTCATTAATCTCTCCCTCACTACTGTAAAGATCGAAACCAAATGATGAAATTTCACTTGGGAGTCAATTTGGAAGCTATTAGTTATATCATCATCCGAGAAGAGTCAGGGAAGCAATTTCTAAATTATTATACCAGTAGGGTGCTTAGAGGAGCCTAAATGAGATAACTTCTTATGGAGAAACCAACATTTGCTCTTATTTTCTCTGCTCCCAAGCTTCGATGATATTTCCAAACTCATCCAATTAAGGTGATAATTGACCATCATCTGAAGTTTATACTCACCTGGCTAGAGCATTCGGGTTGATTATTAAAATGGTCAGTGGAGCTCATTGAATATGACCTTACTTATGTCTCTCGGACAACAATCAAAACTTAAGCTGTGAAGAATTTCTTGGTGAATTTCTTGGATTGCAAGGGGTAGAAATGCAAGCCTGGATCCTTCACGTGAATGGGCCTCGGGCCAAACTGAAGTAAGAATTGAGCTGGCTTTAAGTAGTTTGACCATAGAGTATATTTATCATTCAGTCGTCTTTGGTTTCGCTGTCTCAAATCATGAAGCGGAATACGAAGTGTTGATAGCAGTGCTTTGATTAGCCCAAGATGTGGGTGCGTTGTATCTAATCATGAAGTTTGTTTCTTAAGTAGTTGTCAACCAAGTTAACGTGAAATTCGAAGCTCGAGATGAAATGCTGATTAAATACTTGAATAAAGAAAAAATGGAGATTGGTAAGTTGATATGCTTCCACATTGAACACGTCGAACGAGAAGAGAATTAAGTGGCAGACCTCTTATCAAAAAATACACATGTTGGGAACAGTGTGCCTCAAAAGCTTCTTCAACGATCCATTGAAGAGCTGAAGGTAGTGGAAATGGAAGCGGACGATGCAAAAAGTTGTTTTGATTCTTAGATCCTCTACTTTAAAACAGGAAAAATTCATGAAGCAATAATGAATCCATGAAGATTCAAGTTCAAAATTGCCCAATATCTTCTTATTGGAGATATGCTATTTCGAAGATCAACCACATCATTGTTTTTATGATGTGTCAGAGAATGAAGTGGAAGAAATCCTCGGAGAAATACATTCAGGCGAATGTGGAAGCCATTCAGAGAAAAACTTTGGCTTATCGAGTACAAAGAGAAGATTATATTTGGACGACCCTCTTAAAAGATGCATAACCATTTTCTCAAAAGTGTGAAGAATGTCAGAAATATGCTCCGTAGCACCAATCTGCTAAAAAATTACAGTCAATTGTTAGCCCCTGGCCACTCTGTGTGGGGACTGGATGTTCTCGACCTATTCCCACCTTCTAAGGGATAAAGGAAATTTATTTTAGTCGTTGTAGATTACTTTTCTAAATGGACAGAAGCTAAATCTCTCACTCAAATGACTGGAAGCATGGTTCGGAATTTTATCTAGACAGAAATGATTAGTCAGTATGCCTTACCCTAATACTCAGTATAGATAATGGAACTCAATTTGTTGATCAGAGGGTGAGGGATTTCTATCAGAGCCAAGGAATTAATTTGAAGTTCATCCGTACATCACCTCCAAACCAATGATCAAGCTGAAGCTGTGAATAAAAAAACATCCTATACTTATTAAGGAAGAAGGTTTAAGGTGCAAAGGGTTAATGGGCATATATGCTTCATTCGGTCCATTAGTCCGTCTGAACTACAACAAAATCAACCGGATAATCATTATACATGCTTTCCCACATAATGGAGGCCATGTTACCGGTTGAATATAATCATCACGGCCAAAGAGTCATCATTACAATGTCTTTTGATGAGGAGTTCATTGAATGGAAAAGTGCAAATCAAGGAACTTCACTTGCCCTTGATCCGTTAGAAGAAATTCGATTGAATGTTGTTCTGCAACAAGAGGAAATGAAAAGGACAACCCACTACTACAACAAACATGTACATGAAAAGATGTTTTTTTCCGGGTGATCTATTTCTGAATAAAACTAAGTCAATCACAAAAGGTTAGTCAGTCGATAAGCTTGATTATACATGGACCAGTCCATTCATCATCAACCAACAAGTTGCTCCTGGTGCGTATAATTTAAAGACATGCACAAGTAATGTCCTTCCAGGAACATGGAGTGGGGACAACATCAAAAAATTGTATCCATAAATAAAACAATTACTGTTATATCTCTGATCAAATTTTGAGAAACAATATTATCATTTGATTTAATTTCTTTTTGAAAGCTGTTTGTAATTTGTTGAATAAAAAGAGAAATTTTTGGGAAACTTGAGTATTCTACAAATCGACCCAAAAGCAATACGAAGCTTGGTCACAATAAAGACAATTTGAAAGCATTCAGATGCTTGGTTGCAACATGACGACCTAAAAGCGTTCTGACACTTGGTCATAGAAAGTTGACCGAAGAACGTTTTGACGGTTAATTGCAGCAACTGAAAAACATCTAGAACCTTAATCCCAATAAAAATGACTAAAAGCGTTGCAACCTTGGTTGCAAATAGGACGACAAAAAGGCCTTATCGTGCTTAGTCATAAATGAAATGATTGAAAAACATCCTGACGAAGGGTTACAAAGATACAAACTATGACAATCCAAAAAAAGTGAATAAAAAATTTAAAATTTTTTCTAAGGGTCTAAAATTGCGTTTAACAAAGATATTTTATTTCGAAGAAAAAGTATGTAAATTATATAAATAAAACAACTCTGATTGCAAAAACTCACCACAGGAAAACACATGATCATAGGTAATAGTCAAACAAAATATCTTGTTTCATTCATATGAATGTTTGTTACAAAATTCAAGTGTATACAATGTTTAAAAAAAAATTAAGAGACCAAATCTACTGGTCTTCAGAACTTGTGTTGGACGATCCATCATCTATCACATTGTCACCCTTAAATTCCCTACAATTTTTGAAAGCAGAAGGAGCATCGTAAAGCTTTTTGAATCTTCAAGGTTAGAATATTTAGGGTCGACCATCCCCACTCGAGCGAATTCAATTTTGCGACCCATCTCCAGGTATTCCACTTGAGTAGCGAGGAGCTCTTCGGCGGTTGTCATGATAGACATTTGTTCGATCAACTCAGCATTTTCTTCTTGAGCCAATGAAATCTTTTTGGATGCTATATTTAGCTCAGTATGAACGTCTTTCAGATTGCTTCTGCTTCGGCCCCTCTCATGGTCGCTAACGCTGCTCTTTCTTATACCTTCTTGCCTTCTCCTTGGATTTAGCAAGCCTCTCTTATAGATAAATAAAGGGAGGTCAAATGATGAGCAGAAGCATAACCCAAGTGTTGATAATGATTGAGCAATTGACATAATTCAACTGGGTGAAGTTCAAGATGTTTATCCAAAACCGCGGACCAAAGAATGTTCACAATCATAAAAGTATAACCCGTGATGCTGAGTTCAGGGGAAACCAGTCTCACAGTATTGATTTGGCCAAGAGTCAAATTGGAGTTCATGTAAACCTCCAATCGATCCTTTTGTAGTGGAATCCATCGATCTTGCCCTCCTTTTTTACTTTTGAAGAACTCAGGAGAGAAGGACCAGAAGAGATGGTCTTTCCCTTTCGTTTGCACTCAGCCAGCTCAACTAAAATAGGGCTTTCTCCCACACTTTCCACTGAATATCCACATTCAAGTTCATACCCAGCCTCCACCTGTGGAGTCCGACGACTTGCCTCAGACCTTTCTTACAGGGGAATAAAAGCAATCGAGGGTGGCTGAAAGGTCTCTTGAGCTGAATGATGCCTCGATGAACCTCCTGTATGTGCTGAAAAATAGGAGGGAGTCACATCATCCCTTGAGTCACTTGTGATCACTGGAGGAGGTTTTCATTCAATCAGTATTAACTCGCCTGTGACTTTATTCTAAATAACAATAGAATTTGTTAAAACTGAGTGAACTAAATTCCAACCTGGTACTTGCCCCCAGATAGGTCATCTTCTTATGTTCCCTCTTCGATTTCTCCATCCACTCTCTCCCTTTTATTTCTTTCCCTTTTTATGGCCTTATCAAGTTGCCTCTTCTCTTCAGCCTCACTAGAAGCATCCAATATCTCTTCTGTCATCGAGCCGTTTTCCTCGGGGTTTAAAATCTGGTTAACAACTAAGAAGTTGGTATATTGAACCACCGATAATTACCAATTAAATATGACCTGCTCCATTGCCTTTTTCTAAGGAGAAATTATTGTGCTTTTCTTGTATAGTTCACCTATGGTTCTAGTTGAGACTCCCCCTTCCTTACAAACACCCCTTAAAAAGTGGAGCTTTTAGTCTTATATCTTGTTTTCCAGGTTAATTAAATAAAACTTTTGGGTATTCCCAAAATCTACATACCCATCTGGCTCGACTTGAAGGGAGAACATATGCAAAAATAGTTCGTACAACCATGAGCTGCTTCGTCTGCCTAGATAAATCACGTATGTCATCATTGTAGCAATTGAGTTCTGCTTCACTTGGACTGGGATAACACCGTAAAATTTGAAGATCGAATGAAGATCGGTACATAGTGACAGTCAAAGCCTACAGCGGAACTGATCTCAGTTGAAAATATGATCATTGCCTAAGTAGTTAGTGGCTCAGACCTCCGCATTCACTTGCTATAAGATGATACTTGTGTTGTAAACAAAAGTTTCGTCTAGTAACCTAACCTCAAACTCAGTAAGAATCGATCTCTTAGAAGATCTTATCAAAATAATGATCTGAGGAGAGTATTTGGGGTTATCAAACTTCAAACGAAAAAAAAAAACCAAGAGGTAATGGTAGGAAAGGCAAAAGTTTCACTTAACGTCGGTTCAAACCTATTTATAGGCCCTCTTTTGGAAGCCGAAGTGTCGCATTGGGTTCGGTAAAAAATGTCATTTTGACACAAAATTTGAGAAAATTCATAATTACTAATCTATGAAAAACTTTATTCACAAAAACATATTTTACAGTTAGGTCATTCGCCGCCTTTGGAAAGATCAAACCACTTTTCATTAAACTCATAAACAACACACGCCTCCAAAATTTGCATTTCTCTATCTTTTCTTGTTTAGCTCGCATATGAGAAATTGAAAATTCCATCCGAAAAACAGTCTGAAGATCGTCCACTGGTGAGGCCTCCATTTGCATAGTCTTGTCAACTAAGCGATGGAGCAGATCATCAGCCTTGGGAGGAGCATCAACTAAAAGGATCTTCAGAAATGGAGGATGAAGCAGAGTGAAGTCTGGTGGCGAAACTTGCATAACTTCCCCTAAGGGTTCTCTGTCTTGAGACGGTAATTCGGTTGGATGCTGACAAAATGGTAGAGGGTCCAATACCTTTCATCCCTTTTAACTCCTTTCTAGAAGTGGTGTTGAGTGCGATGATTCACTAATCTCTTCCATAAGAGGCGATTTTGCGGTTGTTTGTTTAACTGGTTTTATCGATTCCGCCGACATCTTTCTCTCGACCATTTTCTTCTCATCTCCTTTCCTCTTCTCAGTCGGTTGTGTCTTTCTGCCCACCTTTTTCCTAAGGAGTAGACGAGAACTATTGGGTTCCCTTTTCCTTTTGTCTTCTGCGTGGCAAGTTTTGGAAATGGGAAGTCCATAGGCATTACGTAATGATTCCTCACTCATTGCCTTTTTGGCACCTGACATTTGTTTGCCTAAGTGACCGACTCACATGAAGAAGATGCAGAAAATGGGAAGCAAGAAAAACACGCTTTGCACTCTATTTATAGGAAAAAAAGATGAAAATCAAGATAAAATTATTTAAGATGATATTTATTACTCATTATATGAACAATCATGTTGATTAATTCCCTTATTCTTATGAAAACAAGAATGAAGTTGAAGAACACACTTTCAAAGAAGTAAGAGAATAAGAGAACAAATTATGTCCAACAGGAATGAGTCTACATGAATCTCGAGGAGATTATTGGAGACATAAAGATCATGCATTATTCATGATACAATTGGTCGGTCTCATAGGCCGACCGAATGAAGCAAATATACAATTCGACAATTACCACATGGTCGCGTTAGCACTTACTTTCCAGTAACTACCATCATAAAAATCAACAGTCACTCTGGATGAGATTCCTCAGTATAGACACATAGACCAAATGTAGACTACTTGTCAGATTTTGTTGATTCATCATCTGCACAATGAAACAATCCCACCCAAGGATGATGCATCTTAACGTTCGATTTCAAAAGAGTGGGCAATTAAAGATTATTATGTCGATCGAAGGATGTTTGGTCGTCCGAATGAATCCTATCCAACCAAACAAATTTAGAGCAATCAAATTGGGCAATTACAAATGTAAAATAATGTTTAAGATAGTTACACAAATTGAGCAGCGCTAATATCAGTTACAGGGTCAGAATAAATGTTATTCAATTACAAATGTGTAATGGTAATGACACATTAATTATAACAACATTTTTTTTTAAATGGGGAAAACTATGTAATTTACCAGATCTTACTTATGAACTATAAATAAGAGGATCATTGTTAAGAAAAGGGTCTGCAAATAGAATTCTCATTAAAAATATAAAGAGTTCAAATCTTATTTCTTTCTTATTTTCTCAGACTAATGCTCTATTCTTTGGGTGTGATCCACATGATTATTTAGAATCCGCCAAGACGCTGGAGGGTAGGAACTCAGAAATCAGAACAAAAAAGCCAAACTCTAAAATATTCAAAACAACAGGGAAAGGGGGTGGTAGTTCCCACCCCATGAAAAGTCGAGCGGTCAAACAAGAAGCTGGACCGAGACTTCTGCTGACCAGTAGGCTAAGTCTCGTGTTTGTCTTCAATATTGGGGGAGCTTCAACTTCATTTGTCGAAGCTTTTATCTTCATAGTATGATATCAAATCTGCGACATTGAATGTGGCTAAAACATTGTAGTACCTTGGCATTTCGTTCTTGTAGGCATTATCATTCAGCTTTGGAATTATTCTGAAAAGTCTGTCTGCTCTGGGCTTGAGTTTTTTGAATGCTTATACTAGAACCTCTTATTTCTCAACTGAATCCATGAAGACAAACACATGATTAAATTATTCAGAAAAACTAAACTTTTTTATGCACTTGGGAAAGGGTAAATAAGAGAGTTGCTTCTATTTGTCACTAGCCACAGTTGCAAGTTAAAATATTCATTTTCCTAGACAATACTTATATCATTGCAAGGGAGGGTAGCTTTATAACTTGATTGTCCGCAATTCAAATATATTAAGTAGGATTTCTATAGGATTAAATTTTCAAGAGTAGCTTGTAATTCAATAGAGTTAGTGGGACAACTTAAACCAACTTTATTTCTGAGCTAAGGCTGATTTTAATAGGCTAGAACTTCTCTTAAGTTTAATTGTCTCACTCCCAATGGGATCATTATTCTCGACACAAAATCTAATTTTAGTGATACGACACGTATACTTGTGTGAGACCTTTGCACTTAGAATTAGGGCATGTGAAGTATTTAGTATCATTGCAGGGTGTATCAAAAGTTTTTAGTGCCGTTGTTAGGGAACGATAGTGTAGTTAACCTAGGTGAATTATAGTTGAACCAATTAGACTTGGACTTAAAAATTTGTATTTTAGTTTCAGTGTGCAATTGTTTGTTGTTTAAAAAAGATAAATTTTAAAAATATTTTTGTTTGCTTGTTGTGTGAAGACTTATAATTTGAAACTTTAGTTAGTGAATGCGTAGCATAGGATCTTCAGGACTTGAACCCTATGATTTAGAACTAGAGAGAACTATCTAGAAAATTAGAAAACAGAAAAGTCTTTACGACCTTGTAGAAGAAATGACTAAAAATCAACAAATCAATGTGGATACCTAAGAATCGATTAATTATCATCATAACACACATAGAAAATTAAGGAATTACGAATCCTATGATAGATGAAATTCATTTTAGTAATTATACTTCAGTTGTCGAAGCTAACACATTTGAACTTAAGTTTGCTATTATATAAATGGTACAGAACAACTAATTTGGGGGAACCCCGTCTGGGGATCCAAATTTACATTTAGCATGTTTTTAAGAACTTCGCGCTAGATTTTTCTATAATGGTGTGTCAAAGGATGTTGTTGGGCTTAAAATTTTTCCTTTTTCTTTAAGGAATAAAGCCAAGATGTGGTTAAATTCTTTAACACTAGATCAATTAGGATATGTGGTGACTTAGCCCAAAAATTCCTAGCAAAGTTTTTTCTGCCTTTGAAAACTGCTAAACTTAGGAATGATATTACAGTATTTTTCCAATTAGAAGGTGAGTCGATATATCAGGCTTGGGACGATTTCAAGAACTTCAAAAGTGCCCACATCATACACTGCCCGATTGACTAATTATCCATACTATTTATAATGATTTAGTAGGATCTCTTAGATCTATTATTGATGTTGCCGCTGGTGATTTGCTCATGTCAAAGCCATTTAATAAGGCTTATTCTCTGATTGAGGAGATGACCAATAACAATTTTTAATGATCATCTGAAAGAGTAAAGCTTAGGAAGGTAACCAGTGTACATGATGCAGATATGCTTTCGATTCTAAATTCGCAGGTAGCAGCAATATCAAGAAAGCTATATCAATTTGGAATGAACCATCTTCAAAGACTTCAGTAATTGAGAAAAATTCATTTGGACAAATGGTTGATTGTAGTTGAAACCATAAATGTCATTAACAATAGGCCTAACAACCTCTTATTCTAATTCCTATAACCCATATTGGAAAACCATCCTAACTTTAATTAAAACAAAAATTCTGGTGGGTGAAACCAGCAATGGAGAAATAACTAGGAAAATCCTTTAGGAAATTGGAACAACCAAGGTAGTACCAATTATAGACTTCTTATTCTCCATCATTTAACTCTAACCCCCAATTCAAGGAAAACATGTCTTAGGAGGAGATTGTATTGCAGAGGGGGAATCAACTGCAAAATCAAATTGTAGCTATAAGAAACATAGAAAACTAGTTGGGACAGATTGCTAACTCACTGATTAATTGACCCCAAGGAACCCTTCCTAGTAACACTGAGATTAACATGAAGGAGAAGAATAGTGAGCATTTGGAAGCTGTCCAATTAAGGAGTGGAAGAGAGTTGAAAGATGTAGTTCATAAAGATTTGAAGTTAAAAAAGAGGCCGTAGAACCTAAAAAATCATTGGAAAATGTTTCCAAAGACTAGAGAAATCAGTTTCTCTAACTACGATTAACTTAGAAAAGCCATCACTTTCATTTCCTCAAAGACTCCAACAACAAAAATTGGATCAACAATTTTTGAATTTTTTGGAAGTTTTTAAGAAGCTCACAATTAATATTTCTTTTGCTGACGCTTTGAACAAATGCACAATTATGTAATTTTCATGAAATATATTTTTAACAAGAAGAGGAAGTTTGAAAATTATGATATAATTGCACTTAATGAATAGGTTAACGCTATCATTCAAAGAAAGCTTTCTTAGAAACACAAGGATTTTTGGAGCTTTACTCTCCCTTGTACAATATAAGAAAGATTTTTTTGGAAATACTTTATGTGATCTTGGAGCAACAAAAAAACTTTTGCCATTGTTTATCTTTAGAAGGTTAGGAGTATGAGAAATGTCCTATATTATTGTAACCCTTCAGCCAGATGATCGATCGATCACTTATCCAAAGAAGGTTATAGAGGATTTCTTATTTAATGTGGATAAGTTTATCTTTTCTATTGATTTCATTGTATTGGATATGGAGAAAGAAAAATAAATTGTAATCATTTTAGATAGACCTTTCCTAGCCACTGGACGAGCTATGATAGATGTGTAAGAATGTGAATTAACTATGAGAGTAAAGGATCAAGAGGTTGCATTTAATATCTTGAAATCTATGAAGTATTCTTTTAAAGGGAATGAAAATGCATGTTTTTGGATGGGCTTAATTGATTATTTATGTAGCAGACATTTTCGAGAAAGTTATGAAGATAAATCAATAGAGCTAGATTTGGATAATGAGGAAGTTATAGACTATCAAGATGAATCAACCCAACTGATTATTGATAATTCAAAATTTGTTCAGGAGAGGTTTGAGATTCTAGAAACGACAGAAACTAGTAAACCTCTTATTCCTTTTATTGGGTAACCCCCTGAACTTGAGATGAAGGTGTTTCCCACATACTTAAAGTATGCTTACTTGGGGAAGTCATCTACATTACCAACTATCATATCCTCAGATTCGACTCATGCGCAAGATGCAAAATTTTAGAGTATTCTGAGGAATTGTAAGAAAGAATTTAGATAGATTTTAGTAGATATAAAGAGGATTAGTTCCTCTATTTTTATGCATATGCGCTAGTAACTACTGAGCTGTTTCCAGCAGTTAAACCCACACAATTCGAGGAGATATGCAGATGATATAGGGGTTGATTTTGGAGAGTTTGAAAGGCAAAAATATTTTTGAAGTTAGAGGAGTAAAAGTAAGAGTCTATGTGAAGTCTAGAGTTAGATTCTAAGTGATTATTGCTTTTATTTGGAGAGTTTTGGTTAGATTAGTGAGTTCTATTGGAAGGAAGACATTCAACACTACAGTAAAGATTGGGAGATCCTTTGGGGGAAGCATTTCCAGCACTTTGTAAACGGAAAAAATTAACTATTGTGTACTCTTTGATATTGTAATTGTTCGTAATTACAATTGTAGTGGATATACTTTGTTTCAAAGATGTGTTGTGGTGTTTTCTCTCTGCTTTGTGAGTCTTCTTTTTATCTTTTTTCTTATGGTAAATAAGTAGGTTGTATAGGAATAGTAGAATGATTTTAAAATTAGTTTTAAATTTTTATCGTGAGGCGTATTTTCAAAGCTTCTTTTACTTTTCATTCTGGCCAAGTGATTAGTTAAAACGTTTTGTGATCTATAATGACTCGAAAGAGCTATGGAAGAACAATTAGATTATTAAAATTGAACTATAGGGTATGAAGTAAAAGTAAACTATAGGGAGATGCATGTATATAGAGAAATAATCTTTGATGGGTTGAAATTGGGTTTTAAGGAATTAAAACCAGTATAGCCAAACTTGTTTATGCACCCGAGAGAGGGTAAGGAAGAGCCGTTGCTCCTATCCGTCACTAGTCACAGTTACAATTTATAGTATTCATTTTCTTACACACTACTTATATCATTGCAAGGGAGGGTAGCTTTATAACTTGATTATCACCAATTTAAATATATTTAATAGGATTTTTGTTGGAGTAAACATTTAAGAGTAGTTTTTAAGTGAGTAGAGCTAGTAGTGAAACTTAAAACCAACTTTATTTCCAGGCTACAACTAATTGTAATATGCTAGAACTTGTCTTAAGTCTGTCTCACTCAATGTGGGATCGACTCCATGTGGGGTCATTATTCCGGACTCATATTCCGATATACTAATACGACACATATACTTGCATAAGTCCTCTGCACTTAAGATTATGACATGTCAAGTATTTAGCACCGCTGCAGGGCGTATCATTGGTATCTCACTCTCCTCAGTCCCTCTAGTAAGACTAATGTCAGTGTGATTGGAGCATCCTAAATCAACTGCATGAAGGTCTCCCTAAGGACTAATGCCTCATCTATGTGTCCTACACCTCTGACATCTTTAATAAAGAACAACACGATGTGTTTCCCATTCTTTTTGAAAGAGTAAGTATTCTTGAAGTCATCTTTTCGAGCCTTGCAGTAGAACTTCCAATGTCTCTCCAACACTAATTGACATGCATCCATCAAAACCACATCACACCACACTTGCTTCTGCAATTGATCCCCAATTGAAAATTCAACTAAACACTGCTGATTCACGTGTATCTTGTTTTTCTTCTTCAACCAAGTGAGGGACTAAGATTGACAATGTTTCTACATAGACTATTACAATTTTTTCACCATTAACATGGATACCATAATTTCACAACTCTCACCGTTGATCAAATTACAAACCTTGCTCTTTATTGTACACTTGATGTGAAAGATACTATGCCTCAATCATGATTGATCTTACTCTGGCTTTGACTGCAGAACTCTTCGCATGACTTAACAATTCTCCGTTGTCACCCTAGAGCTAAAGTTCTTCTTTTGAACTATCCTTCAACTCCTCACCCTCCACCTTCTCTAAACTATCTTGCGATCTTTCTTCATTTTTATTACTTTGCAATCTTATCACTGTCTTCTCATTTCCTTTGTCTCTGTAAATTTTCCCACCACTAGGAGGCACTTTTTTTAACTTAATGGCTGCTCATTTCACTTGCTTATCCTGTGACACTTTTTTATATTTGAAATTCACTCAATGGATTACGACCATGCGATAAACACTTTTGGATTCATACCACCATCAAACTCTGGTATATCCCTTTTGATGCCAAAGTCCTTATGTTCATTTGTGAATTCTATTCTCATCCTTTTCTGATATTGAATTCACAGGCAGTGTGCTAGATATTCCTCATTGCTGATGTCTTCCCTCTAGAATGGTTTTAGATCCTCGTCCCTATCCCCCATTGACTTTCTAAATCATGGTCAAGGGTAATCTCCCCTTGAGTTCCATCATCATTTTCCGTGAGCCTCTGTTTGTATCTTGTCCCGAGTAGGTTCCAACATGTTTCTCCATGATGGCAGATTAGTGTTGGGTTTGAAATGGGTTGTTGAGGATAGAAAAGAAAATAAATTGGTGGATGGATAAGACGAATGCTAGGAAACCTTATGATATGATTAGGATTAGGTTAGTTTTGATACCAGTTGATTGGAAGTAACCCAAAAACAAACAAATATGATTTCTGATTGTTGGAATGTAGAAAGAAACACAACACGAGTTCATAAATTAGAAAGTAAAATAACGCAAATATAAATTGAACCATAGGGCGAGGTTGAAAATGATGAACTCCGACTATATAATATTGTGTGGGGTTGGTTTGTGAGGCCATGACAACAAGGAGGTGGCGAGACGGGAGGTTATGATAGCAGGTTAAGTGTAGGGGATGAGAGGAAACAATAGGGTAGGTATTTAAAGGCCTTAGCAGTAGCGGGGAAGGCCTTGGAAGAGTTAAGTAGCTATTGGGTAGCAACATGAAGGCTCAGCGACAACAGATGAGGCATAGGAAAAGCTTGGAGGCAACAGGGAAGGTGCAGAAAGGATCTGTTGGCAGTAAGGAAGAAGCAGGAAGACTTGATGGCAGCAAAGAGCAGGAAGACCCGACAACAACAGGAAAGGAAGATTATGGCGTGAGATTGATGAGATAAACACCTTGGAGCAGGCTACAAACGGAGCACCACCTTTCCTCAAATATAACCTTAACAAGGGAGGAGACTCATATATACATATATATA
>NW_018247913.1:55108-62199 GCF_001263595.1 Phalaenopsis equestris
TGGCGGTTGGTGGAGGTGCTCTGCTAGGGTTTCTGGTGGGATGAAGACTGCTGGTGGAGGTGCTCTGCTAGGGTTTCTGGCGGGATGAAGACTGGAAGCAGCTAGCTGAGGACTAGAACTGAAGAAGCAAGCTGTGGAGTACTCTCCTTTTCTTGGCCTTCACATTGGCAGTTAATCTCCTCACCCACAATTTCTTGGGTTTGGAAATTTAAAAGTGTTACTGTTCCATTGAGTAAGAAGTTTCCTTTGTTGCTCACTTGGAACTTGAGGGGTGGTTTCTTCCCACAACTCTCTGGTTGCTGGTTTTTTTTTCTGGTTGCCTAACTGTGTTAAGCTTTACTGCTTTTTATTACCTCGCAACTTTGCTGAGGATCCTCTGCACTTTGACTTCTAGTTTCTACCTTCTAGTTACAAGCAGTATTTTCTTCTTGGTGACCTAGTTTCTCCTTACAACAGTCTTTACTGGCTCTGACTGCTGTAGTGGGAGTTATTAACTTTATTTTGGTGTGTGTTGTCTATAGTTACCCTACTATGGCCACACCTATTGATGTCTTTACTGACTCTCAATGGACCAAAGCTACATATGCAGGTGTTGTTGGCAAGACCAATGATATATTACAAGATAATGATAAAATTGTATTCCCTCAGGAATTCCGTGACACAACAGCTGGTAAAGAAAATTGTCCTTGTATACACCCACTTGGATTAAAAGAGGGGGAAACTATTGTTTTTCTTTTATGACGGGGATATTGCCTCAGGGATATTTCCTCACTCAATGAAGAAGTTAAATTTACATTAGTGGGAAAATTCCAATTGGGGCACCCAAAATTGGAACTTGTAAGAAGCTATTTTGAATCACTGAAGTTTATTGGGAATTGGAGAATTAGATTAATTGATGGTAGACAACTTCTAATCCAACTGTCTGTGGAGGAAGATTATGCAAGGCTCTTGGCTAAGCAATCTATTGTAATTGCAGGGACCACCATGGAAATCTTGAAATGGACCTCTAATTTTGATCCAAGTAAAGAGTCCCCTGTGGTTCCTTTATTGTATAAATTGCCTGGCCTTCCCCTTCCTTTTTTTTTAAGTTAAATGCTCTTTTCAATATTGGAAGAGCATTAGGCACACCACTGAAAGTGGACACCCTCACCTATAACAAAGCAAGATCTGCACTTGCTAGAATTCAAGTGGAAAGAGATATCACTCTCCTAGAGTTGAAGAGAATCTGGATAGGATCTAGTGCTGAGGGATTTTGGCAGGAAATTGTAGCTGAGCAAAAACCATATTATTGTCAACACTGTAAAATGTTTGGCCACACTGTTGAGAGGTGTTACAGGCTACACCCCCCCACCCCCCCAAAAAGGTCTTCTAATCACAAGGACTCTGGTGCCTTCCCTGATCAGACCCCATGTATCATTATAGAAGAAATTAATTAGTCTAAGGATATTGATACTACCAAGATTAATCCTAATAACAATATTGAAAGACTTCCCCAAATAAATATTGCTAATTCTGCATCAGGAGACCCTAACAGAAATGATGTGGCTTCTCTACTAAGATCCATCAGAAAAGAAGTAAATGAAGTTATCATGATTACTCCTCCATCCCCTAATTTTGCTGAGTTGGGAGGTTCCATTCATACAAAAGTTTTGAAAAAATACTTGAGGAAAATATAATTTCTGCTTTGCAGCAGACACTTGAAGAAGATTGGCAAGTACAAACAGTAAGAAGAAAGGAAAAACAAGTAACAGAAGTTTAGAAATTACAACAAGGGGCAAACTATATGAAGATAGAAGGTAAAGCCAGGGCAAAGAATGGCTCTCCACTTAAAACTCATAAAGGAAGAACCAGATCAAGATCTCAGCCATCTCTCCACCTCCCCCCAATTAATAATTAATTTACTATGCTGGAATATTAGGGGGATGGCTCATCTCTTTTCTCTTAAAAGAGTTCTACACATTATCTTTAAGTCCAAACTTTGGTGCATAACTATTCTTGAACCTATGGTTCACAAAAATCATCAAAAGCTGATAAAAAAGTTTTTAGGTTTCACTCATTTCGCTAATACTTACAACAAATTTTGGATCTTCTGCAGAAAAAAAATCAGCTGGAATATTTTAATAAATCATCAGCAATTTGTACACTTCTCTTTTAAAATTAATTTCCATTTGGGATTTGCTACCATTATTTATGCAAGATGTACAAAAGATGATAGAAAAGAGTTGTGGAACTGTCTACAGAATATCTGCCAACAGATGACCTCTCCCTGGTTGGTGGGGGGGGGGATTTCAACTGTATCACCTCCTTTTCTGAAAAATTAGGTGGTAGGGCCCCTAATCTATAAAAAAATGAACACCTTCTGTGATAAAATCAATAATGTTGGTTTGTTTGATCTGGGGTTCCAGGGCCTGCCATCACTTGGAAAAGGGGTGCCATTTGGGAGAGACTTGATAGGGTTCTGGTTAATGATACTTGGTTCACTTATTTCCTGCTCACTTTTGTCCCTCATCTTAGCCTTGCAGGCTCTAACCACAAGCCACTCCTTATAATCATTACCTCTTCTGAACCTACTTCTTCCCCCCCCCCCTTCTAGATACCTCAACGTGTGGTCTTCCCATCCCTCTTACAATAATATCATTTCTGAGCTATGGAAAGGCATCTCTCATCCTGACCCTCTGATTAAACTCAGTTTGCTACAAATTAAAACTGGGAAAGCACTTAGGAAGTGGAGTTGGGAAGTTTTTGGAAAAGTATTCACTAATGTGAATACTTTTGAAAAAGAAGTGATAAGATTAGAACTGGAAGAACATAAAGGAAATGTGGTGGAAAATGAACTTCTAACTGCCCAACACAATCTACTCACTACCATTGATTATCAAGAGCAATTTTTAAAACAAAAGGAATCAATGAATATATTCACTGATGGGGACAAAAATACTAAATTCTATCATGCCTACATTAAGTATAAGAGGAAGTGCAATACATTTCATTCAATTCAAAATGCTGAGGGAAATTGGCTTCATGATAATATTGACATTGTCAATGATGTTACCAATTACTATAAAAGCCTTTTAAACCAAGTGCACCTTATCATAAATCCAGTTGATAAACCTACTTCTCTGCTGAGCTGAACTACACCTCCAACCTTAGACTCACTAATCCCCCACATGAAAAAGAAATCTGGGAGGCTATAAACTCCATTGACAGTTTTAAAATAGCTGGTCCAGATGGTTTCACTGTAGATTTCTACAAGAAATCTTGGGATACTATTAAATATGATGTTATTGCTGCTGTGGTAAGTTTTTTTTCAAGGAAACAAACTCCCCCATTACTTTTGTGCTTCCACTTATGTCCTTCTTCCCAAATCTGAAATTCAAAAACCTGGGACCATTTCAGGCCAATATGTTTGACCACTGTCCTCAGCAAAGCTATCACTAAAATTATTGTCAATTGACTTCAGCCTCATTTTGATTATCTGATCAAACCCAATCAAACTGCTTTTATTAAGAGGAGGTCTATTATTGATTATACTCTACTAGCACAGGAACTACTACAGGATCTAAATAAGCCTTGCAGAGGAGGTAATCTTATTTACAAACAAGATATAAGGAAGGCATATGACACTATCAGTTGGGAATTTATTATGGACAATCTTTCAGCTAGAAGTTTTAAGCCTGATTTCTGCCAGCTTATATAGAGATGGTTATTCAACAATGTTCACTCCATTCTCACTAATGGACAATGTTGGGGGCCTTTTACTGCTGCCAAAGGTTTAAAGCAAGGTTTGAAGCAAGGGGATCCTTTATCCCCCACTATTTTCATCCTTGCTATTGACTATTTGTCTAGAATATTAGATGCTTCCCTCCTGACCCAGAGCTACTCAAATTTTACTTCCCTAATATAACTTCATATACATAATCAATTTTTCTTTTAAAATCAAATTCACTTGTAGTACATTTGAAAACAAATAAAATTCCAGTTTTGAAAATGTTTTTCATCCCCCCAAACTTATATTTTTAACAGATTAAGCAGTTTAGTGTCAGATAATTATATAGGCAAGAAATGAAAATTGAAATAACATGCTAACAGAAATTTTAACATCTTAATTATACAAGTATAAAATTAAAGACAGGAGTAAAATTAATTTTTGATCAAACTTTGTAACATTTTATTTTAGTTTAACATGTAGAGATTCAATAGGCTTCTAAACAGTGGGTATAGAAGCAAACATCACACTAACATGATAAAAGAAAAATACAGGACAGCAGTTTCTGAATTTCAAGTTTAAAATCTAAGCTAGCAAGATTTTCTACTTTATAACAGATATGAAATTAGGTTAAGTTCTAAACTAACTAAATAATAGTACACATAAAACATAGTCCAAAACTACACATAAATGCAAATGTAGCAGGCTCACAATATAAAACATAGTCCAAAACTACACATAAATGCAAATGTAGCAGGCTCAGATCACATATTTCATATCATATTACAATCATAAAATGAATCTCATAGCTCTACTCTTCATCCTCAGAATCACCGCTGTACCATTTTTATGTAGGCTCATAATCAGGATATCGAGGATATGGAGGAAATTGTACTCTTGGTTCACCTTTAATCAAGCTCTCCAAAGATGAGTAGAATTTCTCTCATAATCACTCTTCCTTCTATTATAACTATTAGTATGATCTGCAAAATGCTTTAAATTTTGTACCTTATCAGCGGTAAAATTGATATTATCTATCATCTTTTGCAGTAACTCATCATGAGTCTTAGTAGAATCACCTCTAGATGTAGAAGCACGTGAAGTAGATGGTCTAGATGAAGATGCAACAGACATCTCTAATCCATAAGTTCTGAAAAATCCTCCTCTCCAGCCAAAAATCAAATGTTCCAAATAAGTTTTCACATTCACCTTCTTGATGGGCTTTAGAGGTAACAGAACTTCCTCCCAACTATCATACTTTACTCCACCCTGCTCGCATAAAAAAAATATCAAGGAAGCAAATTCCATACCTACAGTAGTAGCAGCTGTAGCAGAACTGATGATAGTGTGATTGATCAAAGCCCCTATGTTGATGGGCTTTCCCTCCTGAATATAATAATTCAACGTCGCTCTCTCTCTGGTCACTTCACCGAGATGATTGGTCAGAATCAGACGAGCAGAAATGAAATAGTACCAGGCCTTTGAAGGTGCACATAACTTTGAAGTTGATAAAATTACTCTCCTCTCATTGGTACTCTTCCCAAGTCCTCTTCCAATAGTCAAGTATGAAATAATCTCGTCTAATTCTATTTCAGTAGGACTATAATTTGCATAAAAACATAAAGCCTCTAGTGGTAAATGGTAAAAACAAGTGATTACCTCTGGAGTAAAAGGTACCAACTTTCTTCTAATAATAACTCAATTGTCCTCAACCTCTGGGAGATTTGCATAAAACTCCCTCACAATAGAAACTACAATGACAACAGACAAACAACAGAACTGTTCCCATTGTCGGCGGACTATGAAATCTTCCACGTCTCCGCCCGAATTTTTAAAATATCGCTCTATATCGATCCTGAGCTTTTGAACTGACAAATTTGCTTGAATCAAATGGGCTCTTTCTTATGCTCCTTTTCATTCTTGGTGTTATTCTACAAGTTTGATAAATTCCAAAAATAACATTAAAAATCAAGTTTAAATCACTAAATTAAACTTTCAAAAGCACTAACTAAACTTCCCAAGCAATTTCTCTAGATTTTTCTCCACTTTTCACCCTGAATAGTAAATTTTTGAAATCTTCCAAATGTGCTTAGAATATATAGTGAAAATCCAAAATTTTTGCATAGAAGTAAACCTCTTACCTGAAGGAACTTGGATCTAGCAAATCTCACTCGATTCCTCTAAGAAATCTCCAAATTTTACTTGTCGTAGCCCTCAAAATTGCGAACTTGAGTTGGGGAAGACAATAGGAGGCGTTAATAATGGTATTTTCGGACTAAAAATTCAATTTTAACCATTTGCGAACCGATTTTCGTGAACCGGCGCTTAAGCGCCGTTAAGTGGTGCTTAGGCACCTGCCTCTCGGGTTGGCTCACGCCTAAGCGTGAGATGTGGGGCTTAGGCGGCAGTGCACAATTTTTAAAATTTTTAATTTTAAGTAAAATGCACTATTAGCCTATGTAAACTACCCCTAAATGGTCTCATAGCACTTAAATAAATATTTTTACTTCTTATAACTCCTATCTCTCTCAAAATTTTTCATAATAATTAGTTCAATTGGAGGCTAAAAATGACACAAATTTTCACAAAAATAAACTTATATTAATTCACAAACAAGTACAAACACATTTAACACTTAGTTCTCTCTCCAAATAGTCTTGGATGAGAAAATTTTCCTAAGTACAAAACACTTAACACACATTTAAAATTACACACATAACTGACACAAACACTAAACACAAGACATAAACACTAACACACTTAAGAACATGACTCCAAACACACAATTCCTAACACTTAACTTAATGCCACTTTTCATTAGATGGAACAGATTCTTTTCTCTCAGTAGTCTCTCCAGGAATATAAAGTTGATAAAATGGACGGTGGTGACGAGCTCTAATACTATCACCTTCGAACCAATTTTGCTTAAGGAACATCGCCTTATTCGCTTCCTCTATATAACTGGTATGAACTGGTATGGCTGAATTGCAACTTAAGTTGTGCATCTTAAGTTGCCACCCAATATGGTCTAGATGAGCATGCAATTTAAGCATCTTAATCTCTAATATAGACATAGGATTCTCTATCTTATTGATCTTCTCCGATATTCCTTCAATACTAATGACTAAGAAACCATTATACATCTCCTGTGCACTTTGACTAATGAACTTCTTCCTTGTGGCTTCTTCCTTCTTCTTCAAATCCTTCTCCCATGAATACATTGTCTCTAAATCTCTCTCTTTCTTAGACTTTTAGGGCAAAAAAAAATCCGGGGTGAAATTCCTTCACAAAGCCCTTCTATTTATAGGCCTAATTCCTCCTCATAGCTTCTAGGAACTACTAAAAGCTGCCAAGACAAGTTTATTTCAAATAAATTGCAGTTACA
>NW_018247913.1:62277-64025 GCF_001263595.1 Phalaenopsis equestris
GTGCACATTTTTGCACCAGTCAACTTAACGTCCAAATTCTCATTCTAACATGTCTAGGTCACTAAATAAAGTTTAAAAATCATTCCTAACATATAATAAACTCAAAAATACCACCCCAAATTTCTTAATCAGACTCATAAAAACAATCAAAGCAAAAACACACTGATAACTATGAGTTGCCTCCCACAAAGCGCTTGGTTATGCGTCTCAACCCGACGTAACCAGAGCTCGTTTTTGTTGACCCAACCCTAACATATAATAAACTCAAAAATACCACCCCAAATTTCTTAATCAGACTCATAAAAACAATCAAAGCAAAAACACACTGATAACTATGGGTTGCCTCCCACAAAGCGCTTGGTTATGCGTCTCAGCCCGACGTAACCAGAGCTCGTTTTTGTTGACCCAACATCATTCCATCATTATTTTTATACTGATCCCCTATATAATAAGATTGCAGTCCATGTCCATTCACTTTAAAATTTTTCTCAGAATTAGGATCTTTAATATCCACAGCTCCATAAGGATAAACTTTTATCACAACAAATAGGCCCATCCACCTGGACTTAAGTTTGTTTGAAAATAATCTTAACCTTGCATTATATAGCAAAACTTGTTGTCCTGTCTGAAAATTTTTAGCAAGAATCTTTCGATCATGCCACATTTTCATCTTTTCCTTATAAATCTTAGCACTCTCATAAGATTCATTCCTTATCTCTTCAAGCTCATTTAATTGTAACAATCTTTTATCACCAGCTCTTTAATAACCCAATATGCTTTATGCTCTAGTTCAACTGGTAAGTGACAAGCTTTTCTAAATATTAGCCTATATGTGGATATTCTTATAGAAGTTCTATATGCAGTCCTATAAGCCCACAAAGCATAGTCAAGTTTGACTGAACAATCCATTTTTATTAGATTCATAGATCTTTCCATAATTCTTTAAATTTTCTGATTTGATAATTCAACCAAACCACTTGTCTGACGATGATAAGCAATAGCAATCCTATGATTTATATGATATTACTTTAATAACTTTTCCATAATGGCATTTCTGAAATGACTTTCCCCGTCAATAATGATAACTCTCGACAACCAAAATCTACAAAATATGTTCATGTTAAAAAATTTTGCAACACTTTGAGCATCACATCAAGGTAAAGCAACAGCTTTTATCCATTTGGATACATAGACCACTACTAATAGAATATATAAATTTCTAAAGATGGTATAAATGGTCCCATGAAATCTAATCCCCAAACATCAAATATTTTAACTTCTAGCATATAATTGAGGGGCATCTCATTTCTTCTAGAAATATTGCCTACTCTTTGACATCTATCATAAGTTTTTGATATAAGCATTAACATCTCTAAAAATTGTAGGCTAATAAAATCCATATTATAGAATTTTGTATGTTGTTTTATCAACACAAAAATGTTCTCCAAAATTAGAATTATGACATTTTTGGAAAATTTCATACGTTTCTTCTAATGGTACACATCTTTGAATGATCGGATCCTTTTCTTGTTTATATAAATATGGGTCATCCCAAAAATAAGTCCTAGCTTTAGAAATAAATTCCCTCATTTGTTGGTATGTCATTTCATAGGGTTTAAGATCACTGACAATATAGTTCACAATGCCAGCATACCACGGAACACGCCACTTATTTACAGTGAACAATGTTTCATCTGGAAAATGTTCATTAATTTCTTTTTCAAAATAGAGTGGTTTTTCTAATTCAA
>NW_018247913.1:64035-64401 GCF_001263595.1 Phalaenopsis equestris
AAATGATCAGCAATTTGATTTTCAGTTCCCTTTTGATCTACTATTTAAAAATCAAATTCTTGTAAAAGAAGAATCCATCTTATAAGTCTCGGTTTAGTATCCTTCTTTTTCATTAAATACATAATAGCGAAATGATCTGTATGCACTATACAATGAGTTCCAATCAATTATGATCTAAATTTATCAAAGACATATACTATTGCTAATAACTCTTTTTCAGCTATTATATAGTTAATTTGAGTTTCATTCAGAATTTTATTAGCATAGTAAATAACTTTGAAAATTTTATCATATCTTTATCCTAAAATAGCTCCAATAGCATAATCACTTGCATCACACATAAGTTCAAAAGGTTTTTCCCAATTT
>NW_018247913.1:64411-67352 GCF_001263595.1 Phalaenopsis equestris
CAATTTGGTGAAACTATAATTAATTAGTGCAGTGATTAATTTTCTTTTAATAATTTAAAAGCTTTTAGGCATTCCTCATCAAAATTGAAAATTGAATCTTTTCTCCAGTAAAAGACATAAAGGCTTAGCAATCTTAGAAAAGTCCTTTATATATCGCCTGTAGAAGCCAACATGTCCTAAAAAATCCTACTTTCCCTTACATTTATTGGATAACGTAAGTTAGCGATCACTTGAATTTTAGCAGGATCTACTTTCATACCATTTTCTGATATTTGATGACCTAATACAATTCCTTCTGCTACCATAAATTGGCATTTTTCCCAGTTAATGATTAAATTAGTTTCTTCACAGTGCTTAATAACTTTAGATAAATGTTCTAAATATGAGTCAAATGAATTTCCAAACACTGAAAATTCATCCATAAAAACTTCAATCCCTTCTTCAATTAAGTCACAAAAAATTATCATCATACATCTTTGAAATGTAGCAAGTGCATTACATAAAATAAAGGCCATTCTTATACAGTTACAATTACTCCTCCTTTCTTAGGAACACAGTGAATTGGACTAACCCATGCACTATCTGAAATATGGTAGATAATTCCAGCATCTAGCCACTTTAAAATTTTGTTCTTAACAACCTCTTTCATAATAGGATTTAATCTCCTTTATGGATCAGCACTGGGTTTGCAGTTTTCTTCCAGATTAATTCCATGCTTACAAATTGAAGGACTGATTCCTTTAATATTAGCAATTGTCCATTCGAAGGCCTTCTTAAAAATTTTCAAAATTTTCGTCTCAAGTTCTGGAGGTTTTTTAATAGATGGACAAAATGATTTATCTTTTTCTATCATGTTCAAAATTTCAAAACTTTCTTGAACATAACTTGAATCTTCCTTAAAAAGGTTTACACATTGATCTAATTCCTCTTCTTGCTCGTGTTCCAAATCTTTTTCTAATTTTTCTTCATAATTAGTTTTGAAATGAGCATTCACTTAGATACTTATAACATCCATTCTATAGCGTTCATCATCTTTACCTTTTACAAGGTATTTCATTGATTTTGAAATGTTAAAAGTAACAGTTTGATCATTGACGCACATTGTTAATTCCCCTTTGTGCACATCTATTATTGCTCTTCCTGTGTCTAGGAAAGGTCTCCCCAAAATAATAGGTATTATTTTATCTTCCTCCATATCTAGCACAAAGAAATCAATAGGAAAGATAAATTGATCCAATTTGACTAGGACATCTTCTATAACTCCTTTAGGATAGGTTATTGAACAATCTGCTAACTGCAGAGCTACAATAGTAGGGGTTATTTCTCCTAATACCAATTTTTTAAATATTGATAATGGCATAAGGTTAATGCTTGCACCTAAATCACATAATGCTTTCCCATAAAATCAGTCTCCTATTGCACATAGAATTGTAAAGTTATCTGGATCTTTAAGCTTTTCAGGAAGTTTCTTCTAAATTATAGCACCGTACTCCTCACTAAGTGCAACAGTCTCATTATCTTCAAACTTCCTTTTTTTGTTGAGAATATCCTTCATAAACTTTACATAGCTTGGCATTTGTTCTAAGGCTTCAGCAAATGGAATATTGATTGTAAGCTTCTTAAATATTTCCATAAAGGTCTTTCAAAATCTTTTGGAATGTCCTCTTTTGATTCTTCAATTTCTTCTCTCTCTACTTCAATCTCGTTTTGAACCCTACCTTCCAACTTTCGTCCTCTTCTAAGTTGTATGGCTTTAACTTGCTCTTTATTCTGGTCTTTTGGATTTTATTCAATATTACTAGGAAGTGTTCCTTAGGATCTATTACTTAATTAACTTGCAATTTGCCAAAAGTTGATTCTTAATATTTCTAATTGTAGCTTATTGACTTTGTAACTGATTACCCATTTGTAACACCACTTCTTCTATAAACAACTTCTTATCCTTAAATTGTGTATTATTATTGAAACCCTGAGGATAAGTAGATCTATAATTATTATTCCCTTGGTTGTTCCAGTTTCCTAATGGGTTTTCTTGGTTGTTCCCCCATTGCTGATTATTACCATTCGAATAGTTATTCTAGTTAAAGTTGGGGTGGTTCTTCCAACTTGGGTTATAACAATTAGAATATTGGTTATTTTGCTTATTATTTACGGCATTCAAAGTTTCTAATGATGCTTGAGAATCTACCATTTGGCCTAATAAATTCTCTTCAATCATGAAAATTGGTTGAGAAAAATTCATTCTAAATTGGTATAACTTCCTTGAAATTGCAGCAACTTGATTTGCTAACATAGTAAATACATCAGTTTCATGAATGTTGGCTTCTTTCTCTGGATTTACCCTCTCATAAGGCCATTGAAAATTATTGGTAGCCATCTCTTCAATTAAAGCATAAGCATCATGAAATGGTTTTGACATCAATGAACCACTAGCAACGACATCGATAATAGATCTAAGAGAACCAATTAATCCATTATAAAAGGTTTAAATTATTAACCAATCTGGTATAGCATGGTGTGGACACTTTCTTAAGAGTTCTTTAAATTGTTCATATGCTTCATAAATAGCTTCCCCTTCAAACTGATTAAAAGATGTAATATCATTTCTAAACTTCATAATTTCTTATGGTGGAAAAATTTAGCATGGAATTTTTGTGCTAAATCACCCCAAGTTTTGATAGATTCAGGTGCTAACAAATTCAACCACATCTTACTTTATCCCTCAGTGAGAAAGGAAATAACCTAAGTCTTATGACATCATCTGAAACACCATCGTATTTAAATGTAGCACACAATTCTAGAAAATTAGTTAGATGTAAATTTGGATCTTCAGTTGGTGATTGCCCAAACTGATTATTTAATATCATTTGGATAATAGCAAGTTTAAGCTCAAATGAATTAGCCACTACAGTAGGTTTTTGAATACTACAATGAAGTTCAT
>NW_018247913.1:67432-70694 GCF_001263595.1 Phalaenopsis equestris
ATTTTTCTGATTTTTCTAATAGTTCTTTCTAATTCAAAATCGTAGGGCACTAGTCCTTCAGAACCTGAACTATGCATACACTAACATAAAATAAAATAAAAATTAAATTAAATATATAAAATAATATACAATATTTAAAGTTTAAATAAATTCTCTAAAAATAGAAATTTACTTAGTTTTCTTCCCCGTCCTCGGCAATGGTGCCAATAACTTGATCTCGATTACGACTTATATGCAAAAATATAGAAATAATTTTGATTATATTTGTCACTTATGTTTCCTTAATTTACAACAAAACCAAAACTTGATCCTAAAGAAAAATAAGAATTTAACTTTTAATTTATATATATTGGGATACTAAGGAAGTATAAGTATCGTTATCAAGTAATATAAGACTTTTTAATTAAGACCTGAATATCGAACCCACAGCGTGATTATGCAATATGCGACCTTTTGATTAAAACCTGACTATCAAACCCACAGGGAAGATTATGCAATATGCACCTTTCAGAAAGCTTTTCTATTTTTAAAAAGATAATTACTTAAACTAAAAACAATTTTTTTAGGAATTTAAAAATTTAAAATTTTTGGTATTTTTGATATTTTAATGAAACAGTAAAAATATAACTAAAGTTTTTTGTAGAATATAACTAAAGTTTTTTGTAGAAAGTTTTTTGTAGAAGAAAAGTACTTAGTATATCTTTCTTCTTATCATGAATCAGTAATAAGTATAGGAATTCTGTTATGGAAGGATAAAAATTGTGTTGTGCCAAATAGGAGCAGTAATATTCTTTACCCTTATTAGAGATGTTATATAGAACATTGGCTAATTTAAATTTTAAATAGTTCTGAAGACCGACTAGGTAGGGAAGATATTAGCTCTCACTCTCACTTTAGAGTTCCCTCGATTCCCTCCACCTGGGGGCTCACATCTCGTATCGGAACCTAAAATAATAAACCAAGTTGGGGGCTTTAACCTGTCACTTTAAAGTCCTTAAACTCTACACCCTTTAAAGATTATTTTCCTATTTATATGCACTATGAATTACATTCTCATTCATACAGCCTTATGAGATTCTTTCCAATTGTTGACTGAGACAATACTAGCCCGGTTCTTACATGTTCTCACAATAAATTTTAACATCTAGATAGGTGGCTAAATCAAGAAGTAAATGAAGTGCATGAATTTAAATCATCACAACTTCTTCTAACATTAAAGATCAATACTCTCCACAACTTCCATCCAAAACTTAATTACTTATCATTTAAAGAAGAGAGATAAAAAAACTACTCAGAATCTATGGAGAAAACAAAACCACACTTTAGTTTAAAACAAGAAAATATTGTCAAACCAACAACAAGTCTCGACTAAAACCAAAAGTAGTCTAAAAAACTAGTCTAAAACAAAAAGTTAAAAAATTATCTCAAGTCCTCCACCAAACTCTTGAAGTTCCTTTGAATCTCTTCTCTTTTACAATCACTCAAAACAAAATAACAAAAAGGATAAAGTAAATAAAAAGTGATTCCTGAAAATATCTCCGAACTAACTCCCCAGAGAAGAACATTCAAAACTTTCCAATATTTTCAAGACTCTTTTCTAAGTCCTCTCTTCTTTCTTTTATAGTTTTCCAAGAGGTGCTTTGGGATCTCTTCAAAATGTGTCTTGATTTAATGTGTTTACCCAAGAGACGCATCCTTTCATGATAATTTTTGTCTATGGTGGTTACAACCACCTATTAAGCCAATGGGTGCCTCAAAAACCTCTTCAAAATTCGTAAAAACTAATTTTACTCATCTAGTAACTACCACTGGTGCTTAAGCATGGGGTCTCAACACTTAGTAGTGGCCTTCTCTGTTTAACCGGCGCTTAAGCGCCGGGTCTGGTGCTCAGGTTCTGGTGCTCAGGCGCCAAAACACTTTTGCACAATTTTTCACCTTCTTGTTCCAAATTTGATCCTTTTTCACTCCTTTAAGCATTTTTTTTATTTTTACTTGTATCTGAAAGAAAAATACAACAATACATTCCATTAAAGCGCAATATCTCAAAAATAGATATAAAAATGTGTCTAAAAATACTATAAATTTTAGGTGTATCGGAGATTTAAATTGTTACTATTTTGTCAATATATTAAAAATACCAAAGAGATTTGAATTTTAAATACTGCAAAAATATTTGTAGGAGATTTGAATTTTAAATGCTGCAAAAATATTTGTAGTTTAAGTAATTGTATTTTTAGAATCGAAAGTTGTTGTTCAAAAGTGCATATTGTATTCTCCCTGTGGGTTCGATATTCAGGTCTTAATCAAAAAGTTTTATATTACTTGATAACGATACGTATACTTACGTAGTATCCCAATATATATAAATTGAAAAGTTAAGTTCTGATTTTCTTTAGGATCAAGTTTTTGGCACTGCTGTAAAATAAGGAAATATAAGTGAAAACGATAATTAAAGTCATTGTTATATTGTTACATATAAGCAGTTTCGGGATCAGTATACATCATACATCATATCCTTTGTTGGTATAAAATTTGTATAATGACAGATCCACACTTTCTATCATAAAAATATCATTTATTTGTGATACAGTAATTGGTACACCCTTTCTTCGAACAAAAAAAACTCCTTGGTTAATTCCATGTAGGTTAACATAGAATTCTTTTACCACTGGAACAACTACTACAGCGGTAGTGCAACATAGAACTTCCCAACGTCTTTGTACTATGATTTTCTCAATTTGAGATCTTGGATGACTCAATCCATGATTGACAAAGTCTCTCACTCTTCTTAGTGATGACTTTGTCTTATAATCTCTGCACGTCAAAACTGATGAACTTTCTTATATTGAAAACTCAATATCTTGAAGTATTTTTAGAATTAGAAGCCATGGATTTCAAAATCTAGAAGATTTTGGTCATCCAAAATAGTTTTCATGCCTTTAAAAAGACCTGCAAATATTTATTTTGAAGTAAAATCTCGTCAAAGTCCTCCAAAGTCTCCCTGAACGACCAAAACTACTCTAGTCGTTGCCAGCGCTCTCGCTGGCACCGTCGACATCATGGCTTCTGTAGAAGGGCACCGTCAGAGCCATAGCCATAGTTGTGTCTGTTTCATCTTTGGCTCAATTTATTTCCAAATTTTCTTACCAATATTTATCTTGATTTATGATATATAAGATTGTGTAGGATTCTAAAGTATTATTATTTCCTAATACTTAGAACAATTAATTAACAAAATACTAAGATATATATATATATATAT
>NW_018247913.1:70704-76619 GCF_001263595.1 Phalaenopsis equestris
TATATATATATATATATATATATATATATAGTTATGATGGTGGTGGCTAGAGTTGCTCTGCTAAGGTTTCTGCGACAATGAGGGTGGCTGGAGGCTACTCTTCGACGGTGAACTATTTGGTTTTGGGTGGGATTAGTCTCCTGGGCTATCCTGACCTTATTGGAGGTCCTTCTGCTCATTTACTGGTTTCCCGGGTTCTTTGGAATTTGAATACTGGGGTTACTATTCCATTGAAATTGTTTTCTATGTTGGTTTTTTAGAGCCTTGCTGGCTTTGTTTTGTCTTGTGAGGTTTTTATGTTGGTCTTTTTTGTGGCACTTAGTTTGCTATTGAAGTTTCTACCTTATCTCAGTGGTGCCTTAAGCTTTTCATGGCAACTCCCATTGACTTGGACACTATTATACAATGGGCTAAAGCCACATTTGCTGACGTGGTTGGAAAAAAGCTCTACCTTCCAAAACTCAGTGGAACTGATGGCTTTCCCCACCTCCTTCCATGAGGGAGTTGACAATGGAGAACTGCCTTATATTAAGTAACTTTGTAAAAAATCTGGGAAACCTACAGCCATTTTCTCTGAAGCAGAAATATAGTCCCTCTCAACCTCATTTAAATTTACTCTAATTGGTAAATTCCAATATGGTCATCCAAAGATGAAAGCCATCAGAAAATATTTTGAGGATTTGAAACTTCTAAGTGATTAGAAAGTTGGTTTGGTTGATGGTGGACATATGTTTATTCATTTGTCAAGGGAAGAAGACTACACTAGACTGTTTTCCAAACAGATATTTTACATTGAAGGGATGGCAATGAAACTACTAAAATGGTCTCTAGACTTTAATCCCAGTCAGGAACCTCCCATTATTCCTATTTGGTTCAAACTTCCTGGGCTAAAGTTGCAGTTCCTCCACCATCAAGTGCTTTTCACTATAGACACAGCTTTGCGTAGACCTATGAAGCTTGATGTCCCAACTTATAACCTCTCAAGACCATCAGCTGCAAGAATCATTGTGGAAAGGGACATTACCCTTCCTGAAGTGAGATTTGGCTAGGAACAACTCACAATGGTTACTGGCAAAAGATTGTAATGGAACAAAAACCTTACTATTGCACTCACTGTAAAATATTTGGTCAATCCAATACCAGATGCTTCAGACTCCAACCTAAGCCTAAAACAAACTCCAAATCTCAAGGAACCTCTTCCCATATTGCTGATGTTCAGATACAGCTTGTACAAGGAAGGTCTACTAAAGACCTCATCACAACCATGAAACCCAACTGTATGGGTAATTCACCCCAAAGGGAGAAGCAAATACCTACCTCTAATAATCTCTTTTCCCTTAATTCATCTTATATGGAACATTGTGTTCAAAGAACTCTCACAGATCCTCTGGCAGAGGTGAACCCCACTGTGCCTGTGGATGCCCCTCTCAGTATGACACCTGAAGAAACATCCACCCCAACACAACTACTTCCAACATTTGATAGCATTACTCTGATAGAAAATGTAGTGGAACAGCTAGACAAATTGATCAGGGTCCAACCCTCCAAATCTTCATTAGCATCTCTAGCAGTTATATATTCTATCATTAATATTGAATTGGTGCATGGAATGGAATAGTTGGATTCAATCTGGATCAGTCATTTTCCCCCCAATGTGGCCACTGACCCTTGCAACATAAATTCACCATCTATTGCTGCTCTTCACAGAGAGTTGGAGGAGGGATGGCAGATACAAAAAGCTAGGAAAAAGAAGAAGCAAATTACCTTTGAACCCCAAGGAGAAACTTTTGTTATTCAAGCTGGTAGTTCTTACTCCACAAGAAGAGAGTCCCTCACAAGGCTCACAAGGGGGAGATCCAAATATCTCTCATGATTAATTTGCTATGTTGGAATATTAGGGGAGTGGCTCACCCACTCTCTTTAAAAAGGCTTCTCCATCTCAATAGGAAGCATAAAGTTTGGTGCATTACTATTCTTGAACCTATAGTTCATAAATACCCTCAAAAAATTCTGAATTGATTTCATGGTTTTTCTCATTACTCCAACTGTAACAATAAAATTTGGATCCTCTTCAGAAATGAAATAACTTGGTCAGTCCTGATGGATTATCCACAGTTTTTCCATCTCAAATTTGAAGCTGTTGGCAAGTCTGGTTTCACAAAATATATCTAAGCTGGATATAACAAGATTGCTAGAAGAGCCCTATGGCAGGAACTTATCAACATTGGAAACACTATGTCCTCCTTTTGATTGTTGGGAGGAAACTTCAACTGTGTGGTTGAAATCTCTAAGAAAAGAGGTGGAGGCACCTAATCTTCTCAAAATGACCCAATTCAGTGACAATATTAAAACAACAAAACTCTTTGATCTTGGCTTTCAGGGGGACTGCTTCACTTGGAAAAGAGAGCAAATATGGGAAAGGCTGGACAGATTCCTAGCTAATGATAATTGGTTTCAAGATTTCCTGCATATCTATGTGCACCACTTACCTTTAGTTGGGTCTGATCACAGAACCTTACTTATTTCTATCACTGCCACCCCACCTAAAGGTTTAAAATCCTTTAGATTCCAATATATGTGGGTTGAATACCCTGAGTTTCTTAACTGCATTAAAGAGAACTGGAAAAATTCATAATAATCCAACCCTATTATCAAACTGTGGCAAATGCATAAAAATATGGCTCATACCCTCAAGCAATGGAACTAGAACTGTTTTGGGAATGTGTATGAAGGGGTGGACAATACTAAGAAGAACCTGACAACCTTGAAAGTTGAAGTTGGGAATGGCAATGTGGATGAGGCTGCTCTGATGGAAGGTGCTGAACAAGTTCTCCTGGCTACTGAAAGATTGAAGCTGTTCCTTAAACAGAAGGCTGCCATTAACAGATTCATGGGTGGGATAGGAATACAAAATACTACCATGCTTGCATTAAGCACAAAAGAAAATGTAACATTCATAGGATTCAAGATGCTCAAGGAAATTGGATTAGTAATTATGAGGGTATTACAAGGAATGCGGTAAATTTCTTTCAGGAACTTCTAACTACTTCTCAAATTACCCCAACTCAAGTGGACCCTCAATTCTTCCAGGAAGAACTGAATTATACTCAGGAACTCTAACATACCTCCATTCCTACGGATTCTATAATCTGGGAATCTCTTAACAACATTGACAGTTCTAAAGTAGCTGGTCCTGATGGCTACACAACTGCTTTCTATAAAAAAAGCATGGCCCATTATTAAGGAGGATGTGGTTGCAGCTATTCAAATTTTCTTCCAAGGAACTCCATCCCTAACTACTCTTCTTCTAGTTATGTGCTCATCTCCAAAGCTACTGAAAAAAACAATTGGAACCAGTACAGGCCTATAAGTCTGACTTCTATTTTTAGAAATATCATAAGTAAAATTATTGTGGCAAGCTTGCGACCTCATTTAAACCAGCTCATCAAACCTAACCAAACAGCTTTTGTCAAAGACAGAACCATCTCAAACAATGTATTATTGGCTCAGGAAATACTGTTGGATATTGATCATCCATGCAGGGGGGAAACCTCATCTGCAAACTGGACCTTAGAAAAGCTTATGATACTATTAATTGGTCATTCATTTTATAAATTCTCAAAGCTAGGAGTTTCTCTACAGAATTTTGTACTCTCATTTCTAGATGGATGTACTTTAATTCACACTCTATTCTGCTCAATAGATCATCTCATGGCTTCTTCTCAGCATCTAAAGGGGTTCAGCAGGGAGATCCTCTCTCCCCCTCTTTCTAGCAATAGACCACTTCTCAAGAATCTTAGATGATGCTTTAACTCAAAAATACTATGCAAGATTCCATCATAGATCTACTATGGAGGTCACCCACCTGATGTATGCAAATGACATCATTTTGTTCTCTAAAGCTAACAGAAATGCAGTCAAACTCATACACAAATGTTTGAAACATTTACAAGACACCTCTGGTATGATTATCAATATTTCTAAATGCTAACTTCTTTTTAGTAAACATACTAAACTTGCAGCTAAATGTTGGATTAGCAACTTTATTGGGTATTCTACCGTTACCTTCCCTTTCAATTAATTTGATGCATTAATCACTAAAATCAATGCTCAACTAAACTGTTGCACAAATTTCTTTCTATCTAATGAAGAGAGAATTACCCTATTGAAAAGTATCCTCACATCCTTCCCTTCCTATATTCTCTAAGTCACAAACATGAAGAAGTCGACCCAACTGTTAATTGAGAGAAGCTTCAATAGATTTCTCTGGGTAGGTCAAAGGCAACAATTACACTGGGAAAGCTGGCAAAAGGCTACTAAACCCACTATTGTTGGGGGACTGGGCTTTAGAGATTTACAACATCTTCAACAGATTAATATGTGTAAACTATGGCTGAAATTCAGAATGTAAAACTCACTTTAGGAAAAATTAATGATGGGGAAATATTGTAAGCACTCCCATCCTTATTTGGTTGAAAGAAAGTTGGGTGACTCATCTATATGGGTAAAATTACTTCAAATCAGGTAACAAGCAGAAAACTTATTCCTTTGGGACCTTGGGAAGGGGAGAATACACTTCTGGCTAGATCAATGGTGCCCACAAGATCTTCTTTTACCTATACCAACAAACTTTGATCATAACTTGTTGGTTGCTAACTGATGGAATGGTGACTCTTGGTCAATGGAGACACTCCTGTCTATGCTTGACCAAACAGCCACTACCTGCATTTCTAGAATCCCCTTCAACAGAGAGTAGCAAGATAAATTAGTTATTAATTCTAGCAAACTTTAAAGTTTATCCAAGGCCATAAATTCTAAATTATTCAGCTGGGAGGCTGTCCCTTGGGGTAAAGTTATCTGAAATAAATACATCACCCCTTCTATGTCCTTCTTCATCTGGAGAATTTTTCATAAGCTTATTCTTGTGGATGACCTTTTTAAGCTTAAGGGGCTGAAAGGACCTTCCAGGTGCCATCTTTGTTTCAAGGTAGAAGAATCAATTCCTCATCTCTTCATTCAATGCATGTTTCCTCAACAGGTCTGGTCTGATTTGGTCAAAGATTTGACGAAAACCTATTGACTTTGGATTGAGACTCGCTTTCTGCTTGCTGGAAGACATAGGATAGAATCAATATAAGAATCATCCCTTTTTTGGTGGCTTGGTTTATTTGGATGGCTAGAAACAAATTCAAATTTGAAGAATTTTCTCCCTCAGTGCTTCTGATAGTGACACATTGTAAAACTTTCATTGCAAACCTTATTAAACATAAGTGATTTCCTGAAAATTGCTGCATCTTTAGCTTCTATCCACACAAAACATATAAAGTCTCCAAAGTCTATTGGACCAAGCCTTCCAATCCCTGGATTAAAGCTAACATAGATGGGAGTTATAGTGTTCATGGAGCTAGTTTTGGAGGGGGGGGGTGTTTAGAGGCAACAAAGGCTCCTGTAAACTGCTTTTCTAGAGCCTTATGCCTGCTCAGAATGCACTGGAAACTAAAATTGTTGCAATATGTTGGGCACTCCATATTGCTATTCAGATGAAATGGTATTACATATTGGTTGAAACTAATTATTCTTTGCTCATCCAAATGGTAGAAGGATTCATATCACTTCTCTGACACATACTCCAATTGCTCAAATCTATTCAAGTTTATAGAAATCATTGCCAACTTTAGCTAAGCTTCAATTACAGAGAAGGCAACAGACCAGCTAACTGGCTAGCAAGATTGGGTAGTCAATTAAAGGATACATTAGCATATTCTACTCCTCCTCCTCCTCTATCCTTTTTGTTGAAGGGAGACCTTTTACAAGTTCCCTATATCAGATCTGTAGTCTTTTCTAGTTATGTAATATAATTTTTCCTTTTTTTAATATATATATATATATATATATATATATATATATGTATATAT
>NW_018247913.1:76723-77479 GCF_001263595.1 Phalaenopsis equestris
ATCACAATAAAGATAAATATAAATATGGGTTGCCTCCCACAAAGCATTTGGTTTAATGTCGTCAGCCCGACGTGCCAATGTTTAATCAGGATGGCTCAACATCAAAATTTCTTTAAATTGTGGCATATGTCCTTTGTAATAATGTTTCAATCAATGCCCATTAACTTTAAATTTCTTTTCTATTTTAGGATCTTTAATAACAATAGCTCCATAATGATAAACTTTGATCACATTGAATGGTCCTAACCATATAGATTTCAGTTTTTTCTAGAAATAATCTCAGTCTAGTATTATATAATAAAACCTCTTGTCTAAGTTTAATTTTCTTTTTATAATCTTTTGATAATGCCATATTTTCATTTTCTCTTTATAGCTTTTTGCATTATCATATGCTTCGTTTCTAATCTCCTCGAGTTCATTGAGTTGCAATGATCTTTTCTCACCAGCATCCTTTAGATTAAAATTAAATTTTTGAATAGCCCAAATGCTTTATGTTCCAATTCTTTTGGTAAGTGGCATTTTTTATCAAAAATAAGTCTATATTGGGACATTCCAATAGGTGTCTTATAAGTAGTTCTATATGCCCATAGTGTAGTATCTAATCTAGCAGACAAATCTAATTTATAAGGATTTGCAGTTTTTTATAAGATTCACTTTATTTCATGATTTGATATTTCTGCTAGACCGCTAGTTTGGGGATGATAAGTAGAAGAGAATCTATGCATAATATTATATTTTCTAACCAATTTCTAACCA
>NW_018247913.1:77553-79862 GCF_001263595.1 Phalaenopsis equestris
GACAGTACACATCTTGTAAAAATGTTTTTATTTAAAAATTTTAAAACAATACGAGCATCACATTTAGGTACAGCAATAGCCTCAATCCATTTGGACATATAATCAACAACAAGCAATAAATATAAATTTCCAAATGAAGGTCCAAATGAAGGCATAAATGGTCCCATAAAATCTAATCCCTACACATAAAAAATTTCTACTTTCAATGTGTAATTCAGAGGCATTTCATTTCTTTTTGAAATATTTCTTACTCGCTGACATCAGTCACATGTTTTATTATATTCATTAACATCTCTAAAAAGAGTAGGCCAATAAAATCAAGCTTGTAAAATTTTATGTGCATTTCTACTAATTCTAAAATGTCCTCCAAACTTAGAATCATGACATCGTTTAATTATTTGTTCAGTTTCTTCATAAGGCACACACCTTCTAATAATCAAATCTTTACACTATTTAAATAAATGTGGGTCATCCCCAAAACAGAATTTTGAATCCTGAATACATTTATTTAATTGTTGACTCTTTATATCTGGTGGTAGAATATCACTCACAATATAATTTACTAGATCGGCATACCACGGTATATTCTTTATTTCAATATTATATAATTGTTCATGAGGGAAAGTTTTCAAAATTTCATTTACAAAATTAGTTAATTTTTTTTTCTAATTTAGACAAATGATCACCTATTTGACTTTCATTTCCCTTTTTATCTACTACCATAAAATCAAACTCTTGCAGCAAAAGTATCCATCTAGTTAATCTTGTTATAGTATCATTCTTTTGCATCAAATATTTGATAGCGGAATGATTTGTATGCACTATACATTTAGCTCCAATTAAGTAAGGTCTAAACTTATCAAAGGAATAAACAATAGCTAATAACTCTCTTTCAGTAGTGGTGTAATTAATTTGAGCATCATTTAGAATTTAGAGTTTTAATAGCATAATATTTTACTTTAAAAACTTTATTATACATCTGTCCTAAAACAGCTATAATAGCATGATCACTCGCATCACACATTATTTCAAATGGTTTTTCCCAATCAGCTGGAACTATTATAGGAGCAATGATTAATTTTTATTTCAATATTCAAATGCTTTCATGCATTCCTTATTAAAATTAAATTTTGTATTTTTTTCTAAAAGTTGGCATAATGGCTTTGTTATTTTTGAAAAAATTTTTATGTAACGCCTATAGAATTCAGCACGTCTTGGAAAGCTTCTTACCCCACTAACATTAGTAGGAGGTGGTAATTTTTTAATAACTTGAATTTTTTTAGGATCTAATTTTCCAATAACTTGAAGTTTTGCTGGATTTACTTCCATGACATATTCAGAAATTTTATGTCCAAGTACACTTCCTCCCGCAACCATAAATTGGCATTTTACCCAATTTAATACTAAGTTAATTTTTTCACGTAGTTCCAGAACTTTTTCTAAATTATTTAAAAATAATTCAAAATAAGTTCCGAATTCAGAAAAATCATCCATAAATACTTCAATTCCATGTTCAATTAAATTGTTAAAAATTGACATCATACATCGTTCAAATGTCGCAAGTACGTTACATGACATTCTACAAAAATTAAATGTTCCATAAGGGCTTGTAAATGTTATTTTCTCTTGATCCTCAGGAGCAATTAAAATTTGATGATACCCAATATATCCATCTAGAAAGCATTAATATTTATTTCTAGCCAATCTATCCAACATTTGGTTTAGAAATGATAAAGAAAAATTATCTTTCCTGGTGAAAATATTTAATTTTCTATAAACTATATTCGGCAGCCAGTAACTTATCTTATTGGAATTAATTCATTTTTCTCATTTACTTCAACTTTCACTCCTCCTTTCTTTGGAATACAATGAATCAGACTTACCTAAGCACTGTCTGAAATAGGATATATAATTCTAGCATCTAACTATTTTAAGATTTCCTTTTTAACAACTTCTTTCATTATTGTTGACCTCACTTTTGGTTGAGGTCTAGAAATTTCTTTAGTAGCCTAGGTCTAGCCATAGGATTCTCCTATAGACTAGTCCTAGAAAACTAGAAAGGGTACCCTCACTATTAGAAACTCAAAACTCTTCTCTTTACTCAACTTGAAGTTCCACATATTGGTTCTAACCTCTAATATTTGGTAGGTAAGATCATTATGGGGGAAGCTCAAGAAGAGTTCCTATAGGGCTACTTGGCCTTAGGATTGACCCTAGGTGTTGACTTGGAACTAGGGTACACCATATCTTCACAATACATTGGTCTATGACTCATTCAGAATGGTTCTCTACCCAATTGCACTTGAAAT
>NW_018247913.1:85589-93430 GCF_001263595.1 Phalaenopsis equestris
TTGGTTTTCGCAGACCAAACGGATGTCATAACTTTCTCTAGTTTATTTGATCGAGCCTCACCCTCAATTCTTGTGTTCATCCTTCGGGATAGATACAGGATTTGAGGTAAAAAGCTCTTTAATCTAAACTATGAAAATTATGGGGTCAATTTGACTTCATCTTTTCAAAAATTAAAATTTTTAAAATGTCCTTCCGAAGCGGGAAATGGGATTTCAATTCCGATAACCGACAGCTTCTTACGAGCAAACCCCACACCAAAAATAGTGCCGACAATTATAGGGTTTAATCTCCTCTGAGGATCAACTTTAGGTTTGTATTGTTCATCTAATAGAATTTTGTACATTCAAATTGAAGGACTGATTCCTTTAATATTTGTTAAGGTGCATCAAAAGGCCTTTTTATATCTTTTCAACATTTCTACTAATTTTTGTTCCTAAATTTTAGTTAAATTAGAAGATATAATAATAGGAAATGTAGATGAATTTCCTAAAAATGCATATTTTAAATAGACAGGTAGTACTTTCAGTTCTAGTTCAGGTGGTTTAATACTTAAAGGAATAAGATTTTTATTATCATTTTCCAAAAGGTTTAAAATTTTAAATTTGTCCTTAACATAATCTAAATTATCTTCTTTTATTCCATTCTCATTCTCAAAATACTCTTCTTCCCTTAATTTTTCTTTAAACATTCCCTTAAGTTTATCATTACTTAGATAATCAGTAACTTCCATTCTAAAAAATTCATTATCTTTTTCTATCTTAGGATATTTCATAGCTTTTGCTATATTAAATGCTACTTCTTGATCATTGACTCTCATTATTAATTCTCCTTTTTGCACATCTATCACATCTCTCCCAGTTGTAAGAAATGGTCTCCCCAAAATAATAAGAATCTCTTTATCTTCCTCCATATCTAATACAATAAAGTCTACAGGAAAATTTAATTTATCCACTTTTACTAAGACAACTTCTATAACTCCTTTAGGATAAGTTATTGATTGATCAACTAATTGAAGAGTTACAGTAGTATGGGAAATCTCTCCAAAATCTAAACATTAAAAAATTGATAGAGGCATAAGACTTGTTCTAGCTCCAAGATCACATAAGGCTTTTCCAAAAAATTTTCACCAATAACACAAGGTATAGTAAACATTCAAATTGAAGGACTGATTCCTTTAATATTTGTTAAGGTGCATCAAAAGGCCTTTTTATATCTTTTCAACATTTCTACTAATTTTTGTTCCTAAATTTTAGTTAAATTAGAAGATATAATAATAGGAAATGTAGATGAATTTCCTAAAAATGCATATTTTAAATAGACAGGTAGTACTTTCAGTTCTAGTTCAGGTGGTTTAATACTTAAAGGAATAAGATTTTTATTATCATTTTCCAAAAGGTTTAAAATTTTAAATTTGTCCTTAACATAATCTAAATTATCTTCTTTTATTCCATTCTCTTCTAAAAATACTCTTCTTGCCTTAATTTTTCTTGAAACATTCCCTTAAATCGCTCATTACTTAGATAATCAGTAATTTACATTCTAAAACATTCATTATCTTTTTCTATCGCAGGATATTTTATAGCTTTTGCTATATTAAACATTGTTTCTTGATCATTGACTCTCATTATTAATTCTCCTTTTTCAACATCTATCACAACTCTCCCGGTTCCAAGAAATGGTCTCTTCAAAATAATAGGAATCGTTTTATCTTCCTCCATATCTAATACAATAAAGTCTGCACGAAAAATAAATTTATCCACTTTTACTAATACATCTTCTATAACTCCTTTAAGATAGTTTATTGATCAATCAGCTAATTGAAGAGTTATAGTAGTAGGGGAAATTCTCCTAAATCTAAACATTTAAAAATCAATAGAGGCATAAGATTGATACTTGCTCCTAAATCACATAAGGCTTTTCTAAAAAAAATTTCACCAATAGCACAAGGTATGGTAAAACTCCTATAATCTTTAAACTTTTTGGGAAGCTTTTTCTAAATAATAGCACTACACTCTTCACTAAGTGCAACAATCTCGTGTTTCGTGATCTTCAAACTTTTTTTCCTTGTTTAGTATATCCTTTCAATTCTACCTTCTCCTCCTCAACTTCAGTTTCTCTTTAGATTCTTGTTTTAACTTCTTTTCCACTTCATAATTGAATAGCTTTAATCTACTCCTCATTCTGATCTTTTGGATTAACTTTAACAGTACTAGGAAGAGCTCTTGAAGGTTTATTACTAAGTGTAGTAGCAATATGTCCTAATTAATTTTCAATATTTCTAATTGTAGCCCCTTGATTTTTTATTTGATTTCCCATGTTCAACATTACTTCTTCCATAGTCAACTTATTTTCTTTAACTTGTGTGTTATTGTTAAATCTAGGAAGATAATAAGGTCTACAGATAGGATTCCCTTGGTTATTTGAATTTCTTGAGGGGTTCACTGAATTGTTATAATTATTCCAACTAAAATTAGGGTGACTTTTCCATCCAAGATTGTAATCATTAGAATAAGGATTATTATTTATATTATTTATAGCATTCAAATTTTTATAAGATGATTGAGTATCAATTATCTGTCCTAATGAATTTTCCTCTAACACTGGTGATATTTCAAAACAGTTCACTCCAACTTGATCAATCTTTTTCGATATAGCGGCAATTTAAGATGTTAAAATAGACATCACATCAGAATCATGAGTACTAGCCACTCTCTTTGGATTACTTATTCAGAGGGCCATTAAAAATTTTTAGTAGTCATTTCCTCTATTAAAGAATATGCTTCATCAAAAGGTTTTGACGTTAATGATCCACCTGCATTATCATCTATAATAGATCTAAGTGATCATATTAATCCATTGTAAAAATTTTGAATTATTAACTAATCTGGTAAATCATGGTGTGGATATTTCCTAAGGAGATCTTTAAATCTTTCCCAAGCTTCATATATTGATTCCCCTTCAAACCAATAAAAAGATGTAATATCATTTCTACGCTTAGCACTTTTTGAGGGTGGAAAATATTTAACTAAAAATTTTTGCTATAATTCTCCCCAACTTCTGATAGATCCAGGTGCTAATGAATTTAACAAAGCTTTAGTTTTATCCCTTAATGAAAAAGGAAAATGTCTAAGTCTAACAGCATCATTAGACACCCCATCAAACTTTAAGGTAACACATATTTCAAGAAAATTAGCAAGATGTAAGTTAGGATCTTCAGTAGGTGTTCCTCCAAACTGATTATTTTGTACCATTTAGATAATAGCAAGTTTAAGTTCAAATGAATTTACAGCAACATTAAGATTTTAAATAGTCAAGTGAAGTTCATCTGTTGTAGGATTAACATAAGCTTTTAAAGGTCTTTGTAGATTTTCATTTATTTGATTATCTAAGTTTTTCGTCATTTTGTTCAAATTTCTAATTTCTTTTTGTTATTTTTGAACTTTTCTAATAATGCGTTCTAATTCTGAATCGTAAGGTACTAAACTTTTAGATCCAATACTATGCATAAACAAATATAATAAGCAAAGTAAAATTTCTATAAAAGCACACTTTAAAAAGTATATAATAATATTTTTTTATGATTTTTTATTTTTAAAAATTTTTTTATTATTTTGTCACTAAATTTCTTAATTTACCAAATCTATTTAATTTACTGTTACCTTCCCCGGTAACGGCGCCAAAAAATTGGGCCCGATAATTACATATGTGTAAAATTAATAAAGTTGACTCTGCTTTGCAGCGACGCCAAAAATTTGGTTTGTTCTTTATGAATAAGAAATTAAAGCAATTTATGTTGGGATTCTACGCAAGTATATGTATCATTATCAAGTAATACGGGACTTTCTATTTAAGCCTCAAATATTGATCCTGCGAGGAAGGTTTAAATTTGATATGGTAATCTAACTTAGGAAATTCACAGTAATAAAAAAAATCTACTATACTAATTTCAAATACTAATTTCAAATATTTAAGGTGAAATATTTAAGGTGCTATCAGAATTAAATTATCAACTACTAGCAAGACTATAAAGTAAAGTTAAACTATAACTACCAAACTTTGTTTCCATGATGAAGTTATCAAATATGAGAAAGCATCTTTCCCATTAAAATGAGTATTTGGTTAAATGAGACAGATAAGTAGTTTGAATTTATATTGTACCAAATAGGAGCAATTTTAATTCTCTACCCTTAGTCAAGTGTTATAGAGAATTGTTGGCTAATCTCAGGTTTAGTTTCCAAATTCGTGGTTAGGCTGGGAGGATACTGGATCTTACTCTAGAGCTCCCACTTCCCTTCCCTTGAAGGCAAGCTCTCACTTTAGTTTCTAAACACTAAGATTAAATTGGGGATTTTAGTCTGTCACCCTAAAATCTCCAATTCTTCGCCCAGATATATATTTTCCCATTTATTTGCACCCAATTCTATGAACGAAATACTCCTTCATAGAATTGAATGTGATTCTCACTTTATTGTAGAACTCATACTCCTGTCGGCACTATTTTTGGTGTGGAGTTTGCCCGTAAGAAGCTGTTTAATATTTCAATTGGCCAGATCAATAAGTAAATTAAGAATGGAGTGGAAAAATAATCACAATTTTTTTTATATTTTAAAATTGGCACATCCAAATTATATCTTCATTTCACCATATCTCATAGTAGGGAAAAAGACATAGAAAATTACTCAGACCTCATGAGAATGATACGACAAAATATGAATTTTATAAATAAAAAAAAAGTTTATACAACAATAATAAACAAACAGCACTTATCTGTAACTCTTCCTTTAGGCAAATCCCTTCTAGCCTCTCTTGGAATCTTTCTCTCTTTACAACACTCTTGACTTTCTCTTTAAGGATGTAAGGAAGAAGAAATCTCTCGAAATCTCTCACTTATCTCCCCTCCCTCTCTAACAACTCTTAAGAGAAATCACTCTTAGACTCACAACACTAGACAATAGAACACTCAAGTAAACTCAATTACATACTAGCCCCCTCTAACAACCACTTTTTCTAATCAATTTTTGCTCTAAACAAAGCATAATTTTGGTTTTCTAAGAGGTGCCACCAATAACTCTTCAAAAAGCATCCAAATTCATCAAATCTTCTAGAATTTCGCTCAGTATCAGTACCAACTTTGGAGTCGTCGACACCCACGATGGTGTCGTCGATGCCCATGGCCTGAATTAACTTCTGTGCTCTCTGTGAAATGGCATTGTCTGCGCTCGGTCTGGCACCGTCTGTGCCCACTATGGCACCATCGGTGTTGGTAAGGCTCTAGAATTTTGGTTCACGCTGGCGCCGTCGACGCTGAGTGTTTTTTCCAAAATGTCATTTTGACTCCAAATTTCATCTTTTTTTGCTTTCATTTTGCTTCAAGTCCTACAAACCATCAACCTGCAATAAAATATGAAAAATACTTTCCTTTAAAGCGCAATATCACCAAAAATGAGTATAAAATATAGGTCTAAAAATGCATATATTTTTTGTGCATCATAGGGAATGCCATTGCAGCAGCTTCAAAAAGAAAGCTCTAGGGTTAGTTATTTGGCCAATACCTTGTAGTTTTAGTGTGAACACTAAAAATTAACAAATGTCGCTTTGTAGACTGGGCAAATCTTTATTTAGTTTTAGTTTGTGGAGGTTTTAAAATTTAATAAGTAGAACGATTTAATTAATTAAATAAGAGAAGTTAAAGAGCAAGCGCAACGCGACACAATTCGATTTAATTAGCAAAATAACAAACCAAATCCAAAAAGAAATGAAAGGGAAAGTAAAGTCTTAGGACACCAAATTCACAACGCATATCGCCCAGGCAGAGCTAGTCCACCAACACACCTATTGGGAGTCCGACCCCACACATATATTAAAAGTCCTATATTAAAAGTCCTAATGAACTCCTGAATCTCTCTGTTCAAAAGTGGTTGAAAGATTGAAAAAACGGTCCTGAAGTCCAAAAGATTTGATCATACTTACCCAAGAAAGAAATGAGCGAAGCATGTCAATGGAAGAAGGGTTTTGGTTTGTAAGGGACATGGACACATTACCGGTGTATGAAGATAATATTCTCTGATTCAAATGGAGAGAAAATTTATCCCCAGCGGAGTCGCCAGAAGCTGTCGGCACCATTTTAAGGACGGCACTATTTTAAGGAGGGTATTCATGTGGAAGTTGTCGGTTACTAGAATTGAAATCTCGTCGCCCGCTTCGGATGGACATTTAATTTACATATATATTTAATTTTAGAAAAATATGAAATCAAACTGATCCCTTTCATAGTTTAAATGGCACAATTAAATAAACTAAGAAATGTATGACATCTGTTTGAGTCTATGAATCCATTTTATTATAAGCTGACAAGTTTCCCTATTTAATATGAAAAATTAAATAGGGTTTATATTAAGCTGGGTTCGGAAAAGCTTTCTATAAGGGAAAGCCTCTATAGTTAATTACATCTTCTATAGTTAATTACGTTAATTACATCTTAGATAACCGATGTCACCTAAAAAAACTCTTGATAAGAATCAGGGGATATTATCATCAAGAAGTTCAAAGGATAAGACTTTTTCAACGAGATCAGACAAAGAGGTGTGAAATGGGTATGGCTTAAATTTGAAACAATTTATTTTTGGAGTCCAAAGGAAGAAGAACTAGGGGATGTCACGAATCCTGAGGAGAACCTCGGTGACTTTTTAGTCTACCTTATGGTTTGGTTTCAATTTAGAGGAGAAATATTTACATGTTTCATCCTGCTAATTTTATTAATTAAGGCTTACATTAATGTGAAACGATCAAACAAAAAGCCTGTAAGATGTGAGGATTTAGGTTGTGACGAACGACAACCTCGGAATCCTAAAACAGGTTAAGGCTTAAATTGTATAACATGGCTATACAAAGGCATAAAGTTAAGTTGAGGATTTATATCGCACTAGGGGGACAACATCAAAATCTTATTGATACACCAAAAATATACACATTTTTAGACCCATATTTTATACTTATTTTTGGTGATATTGCACCTTAATGGAATGTATTTTGATATTTTCTTGCATGTTATTTCTTGGAATGTATTTTGATATTTTCTTGCATGTTATTAATTTTTAGGACTTAAAGCAAAAAAGAAGTAAAAAAGGATGGAATTTGGAGTCAAAATGATGTTTTTGAAGAAGTACTCAGCGCCGACCGCGCCAATGACAGCGCCGACCCCGCAGAACAACATAACAGCTAAATTTTTTACTTAGCGCCGACGGCGCCAGATTAGCGCTGATGACTCCAGACTAGCGTCGATGGCGCCAAAGGTGGTTCAGCCCCCGTTTCTAGAAGGTTTGATGTATTTGGACGATTTTTGAAGAGTTTTTGGAGGCATCTCTTAGAGAACCGACCTTGGGCTTTATTTGGGGCCAAAATTCATCAGAAAAGTGACTCTTTTTTGGTGACTCCTTTTTGCTTCAAAACGTTCGACTATGCTCCATTTTTGTCATTCTTCATAATCAATTTTCATCCCACCACCATATTGGAGTCCATTAGTGATTTTTTCTTATAGTTTATAGTTTGTGTGGTGAGATTTATTGTGAAACTTTTTGTAATAGTGTTGGAGAAGGAAAAAAGTGACAAATATCTTCTTCCTACATTTCTAAGGAAAGGTTGCAAGGGATTTTCTTTTATAAAGAGTTTTAGATAAGTTTGGTTTGCTTATTAGTGTTGTATGAACTTTCTTTTATATATGAAACTTGTGATTTGTTTTGCCTTTCTCATGAAGTTTGAGTAGTTCCCTCTATCTTTCTCCCTACTCTAAGATATAGTGAAATGAAGAGATAATATGATGTGCCAATATTAAAATATAAAA